>NW_018251056.1:23222-24525 GCF_001263595.1 Phalaenopsis equestris
TTTGATTTTGAAATAGTAGATTTTGAAATAGTAGATAGGAAGGGAGTTGAGGATCAAATTGCTGATCATCTATCCAAGCTTGAATTGGAAAACTCACTCAATTTCGAAAAAAAGAAATTAATGAACATTTTCCAGATGAAGAATTGTTCAATGTTAGTGAGTGACATGTTCCATGGTATGCCAACATTGTGAACTTCATTGTTATTGATATTATACCATATGAAATGACATACCAACCGAAGAGGAAATTTATATCTAAAACTAAGACTTATTTTTGGGATGACCTATTTTTATATAAACAAAGGAAAAATCTTATTATTCAAAGATGTGTGCCTTTATAAGAAACTTATGAAATTATCCAATATTGTCATAATTTTGATTTTGGGGAACATTTTGGTGTTGATAAAATAACATACAAAATTTTACAATCTAGATTTTATTGGTAAAATTTTTAAAGATGTTAATGCTTATATTAAAACTTGTGATCGATGTGAACGAGTAGGAAATATTTCTAGGAGGAATGAGATGCCCCCCTAAAATGGATAGAAGTTTTTATTTTACCTCGATGTGATGCTCAAAGTGTTGCAAATTTTTTAAGATTGAACATATTTTATAGATTTGGAATGCTGAGAGTAATCATAATTGATGGGGGAAGTCATTTCAAAAATGCAATAATGGAGAAATTATTAAGGAAGTATCATGTAAACCATAGAATTTCTACTGCTTATCATCCTCAGATAAGTGGTTTGGCTGAATTATCCACTCGTGAAAATAAAAGAATATTAGAAAAATCTGTAAATCCAACTAAAATGGATTTGTCAGGTAAAATTGACTATCCTTTGTGGGCTTACAGGAATGCATACAGAATTCCTATAAGAATGTCCCCATACAGACTAATATTTGGGAAATCGCCACTTACCAGTTGAGCTTGAGCATAAAGCATATTGGGCTATTAAAGAATTTAATTGGAATTTAAAGAATGTCGGTGAGAAAGAATGTTGGTGAGAAAAGGTTATTGCAATTAAATGAGCTTGAAGAGACAATGAATGAATCTTATGAAAGTGTTAAAATTAAGTGTTAAAATTTACAAAGATTTACAAAGAAAAGATAAAGATGTGACATGATCAGAGGATTCTTAGTAAAAATTTTTTAGTTAGGGCAACAAGTTTTACTTTACAATGCAAGGTTAAGCTTATTTCCAGGCAAACTTAAGTTTAGGTGGATGGGCCTATTTGCTATGATGAAAGTTTATCCCTATAAAGCTGTGGATATCAAAGATTCTAAAATTCTAAAATTGATAAAA
>NW_018251056.1:24656-35065 GCF_001263595.1 Phalaenopsis equestris
TATGTGGGAGGCACCTCATAGTTATCTGTGTGTTTGTTTTTAGTTTTATGTTGTTGTGTGTAATTTAGAAAATTTTGATAGTATTTTGATTATATAGTGAGTTAGTGATTATTCTAAGACCTTAATAGATGACTTAGACATGTTAAAATGAGTGTTTGGACGTTAAGTTGACCTATGCTAAATTGTGCACTGGCGCTTAAGCGCCAAGATCTGACACTTAAGCATGATAGTTAAAAAACATGTGCTAAATTTGGTTTTTTGAAGTTTTAACCGACGATTGGCTTGCTTGTATGTGGGAGACAGTTTCAGGACTTGCCAAGAAGTTATAAGAAGAGTTTGAAGCCTATAAATAGAAGGGTTATGTAAAGATTTTTACCACAATTCAATTTTAACCCCTATGTGAAAAAGAGAGAGTTTTTGAAACATGTCATGTTGGGAGAGTGATTTGAAGAAAAAGAAGGAGACAATAAAAAAGAAGTTTATTAGTCATAGTGCGCAAGAGATGTATAACAGTTTCCTCGCCATTAGAATCAAAGGAATAGCGGAGAAAATCACTAAAATTGAGGCTAACGTAGCTTCAATTGAAGTGAAAGTGATGGAAGTTAATGCACACCTGGATCATATGGGATGGCAACTTAAGATGCAGTTTAGCAACACCAATTTTATAGAAGAAACAAACAAGGCAATGTATATGAAGAACAAGTGGATTGAAGAAGATTCAACTAGAGTTATTAATCATCATCTGTTCTTTTAGAAATACATTTTAAATGCTGATAAAGAGACTAACAATATGTCAGAATTTGTTCCATTGACTAGAGATTGGAATTAAGTTTGTGATTTAGTGATTATGTGTTTAGTGTTTTTTAATGATAAGTTTAGTGTTTGTTAATGTTTAGTATTTGTTAATGATTAGTGTGTTTAGTGATTATGTGTTTAGTGTTTGTTAATGAAAAGTTTAGTGTTTGTTAATGTTTAGTGTTTGTTAATGATAAGTTTAGTGTTTGTTAATGTTTAGTGTTTGTTAATGATAAGTTTAGTGTTTGTTAATGTTTAGTGTTTGTTAATGATAAGTGTGTTCAGTGTGTTCAATGTTATGATTTTCTAGTGTTTATATTAGGAATCTTCTCATCCAAGATTATTTGGATGGAGAATTTATGTATTTGAAAGTGTTTGTAATCATTTATGAATTAATATAAGTGCTTTGTTTATGAGAAATTTCGTGTTATTATGTATTGAATCGAATTAGTTTAAATTGGTGAATCTTGAGTAAGAAAAGATATAAGAGGGGAGGAAATGGTCATTACAATGTTTTGAGACTATATAGGGTTGGCTGATTTAGGCTAGAAATGCATTTCACTTGAATCAAAAAAATCAAAATTTGTGCAGTGGCGCCTAAGCGCCAAAACCCGCGCTTAAGCTCTGCCAAAATAGAGAGACATGCGCCTAAGAGCCGAACCATTCACGCTTAAGCCCCAGTTCACGAAAACCAATTTGTGATCGGTTTTAAATGAAAAATCAGTCAGAAAAACTCCATTAACGTACCTTCGCTTCACCTTCTTCCTCGTGTATTTGGGATTTTAGGGCTAGGGCACACTATATTTGAAGATTTCTTAGATATTTGAGGAAAAAAATTGCTAGATTTGAGATTCTTGAGGTATGAGCTTCACTTCTATGCAAAAAATTTTGATTTTCACGATGTATTCTGAGCACATTTATGAGCTACCAAAAAATTACTATTCATGGTGAAAATTTGAGAAAAATTGATGGAAAATGCATAGATTTGTTAGTTTAAGTTTTTAGGAGTTTAGTTTAGTGATTTGGAGTTGAATTTGGAATTTATTTTGAATTTCATACATTTTTTAGAAAATGGCACCAAGAATGAAGAGAAGCAAGGGGAAGGCTCCATTTAATTCAAGTAAATTTGTCAGTTTGAGAGCTCAGGATCGATATAGTGATGCACTGCATTTGAGGAAGTTGATTGATGAGCGATGTTTTAAAAGTTCGTGAGGAGATGTGGAAGAGTTGATTGTTTGCCGCCGGTGGGAGCGGGTCTGTTGTTTTTCTACTGTCGCAGTGATTTCTGTTTTATGAGAGTTCTATGAAAATATCCTTGAAGTTGACGAAGAAAGAGTCATAGTGAGGGGGAAGACAATACCATTTTCTCCTGAGGTAATTAATCAGTTTTGTCATTTGCCCTCGAGTACTTTATTTTTTTATTCAAACTATAGTCCTACTGAGGATGAGCTAGATGAGATTATTTCTTCTTTGATTGCTGGGAGGGGCTTATGGAAGATTATAAATGAAAGAAGAGTAAACTTTTTTGTAAAGTTGGATGCCACTACAAAGACATGACATTATTTTATTTATGCTCATCTGCTGCCTACAAATCATTTGAGTGAAGCGACTCAAGATCGAGCAACCTTGAATTATTGCATTCAATAATTCAAGCCTATTAATATTGGAGCTCTGATTCATGGAGTTATTACCTATTCAGCCATCGCTGCTACTACTACAGGTTTGGGATTCACATCTTTGATCTTTTTTTTGTGCAAGTAGGCTGGTGTTATATTTGACAGCTGGGAGAACATCTTACAGTCACTAATGCCCATTACTAGTGTGAATGTGAAGTCTTGTTCACATCATTCTATTTTTGGATGGAAGAATGGATTCTCTAGTAATTTTTCTGCTTCGATGCACGAGCTTCTACTTCACATGTTTCTACATAACGAGGTCAGGCTTCTGGATCTGATTCTCAGTCACAGTTATTACAGAGGATTTTGGACAATGTGAACCATACTGTGGAAAAGGTATCAAACTTAAAATAATTTGTTGAGCATATGAATGGGTACATGAAGAGACGTAGTGATTATGATGGCAAATTCAACTTAGCTATAGAAAATTTTATGAGAGGTAACCAAAATGTTGTATTTCCTTAGTACCCTAGATATCCACCACATGAGCCTGCAGTTGTTTGGCGTAGTGACGATAGTGATGAAGAGGAGAATGATGATCAGTTTGGATCTTTAGTTTTGTTTTATGTTTATAGTTTATGTTTTGTTATGAACTATTGTTAGTGCAATTGTTCTGTACTTTGTGTTTTGTTTTTAGTTGTTACTATTGAGACTGCTATGTTTTGTTTTGTACATCTACTGTGATGTATTTGTGTTTTGTGAGTAATTATTATGTTTAGTGGTAGTAATTGTGATAATTGTGTTGTTTAATGTACTAAGTTAGTCTGTGTTGAACTTAATTCTGAATCTTAGGAAGGCTTAGAGTCTAACTAACTTTTTACTTTTAAAAGCTGCATGTTTAAAATTTTTAGTTTACTACCAGTTATTTTTATTTATGTTGTAGTCCTGTATGTTTGTTAGTGTGTTTGTTTGCTTTTATATTATACTCCACTGCATAAAAGTCTGATGAATCTCTATATGTTAAGAAAACTAAAATTTGATTAATTAAATTTTTACTCCTGTTTTTAATTTTTGTACTTGCATATTTAGGATATGAAAATTCTTGCAAGCATGTTATAATTAGTTTTCATTCCAGCTTATTTATATATGATGCTAAAATGTTTTACTTCTAATAAAAGTTTAAGTTTGGGGGGGATGAAATTTTTTTTTCTAAAAAGGACTTAAAAGTTTGTTTGTTCTCAAATGTATTTCAAATAAATTTAATTTTGATTTAAAAAATGATTATGTATATGGTGTTATATTAGGGAAGTAAAATTTTGATTTTAGAAATGAGTAAGAGAATTTAGTTAAAATTTATAGTAATGAAGAAAAAACTTAAATTTCTACTGTTAAAAACTTAACTTAAGTTAAAAATTTTTACTGTGGAAAATGCTAAATATAGTGTAACTATCTTTAGTAGGAAAAATTATATTTTTAAAAAATTTAGAAATTTAAACCATTTAATTTCAAAACTTAAATTTCTTTTTTTGAAATTAATTTTCAAAACATTATTATGTTTTTAAGTGAAAGAAAAATATCAACTCCTTGCTTTAGGAAAGGAAGAGTGGGATTCAAAATCATTAAAGGACATCCAGATATAACAATCCTTGCCAGAAAAAAGAAAAAGAAAAAGAAAATAAACGAAAAAGAAAAGAAAATTTGAAAAAAGGGAGGAGAAGCTTGTGGATTAGTGTCTAATAAAAAATTGGTTCTACATATGATCTTTTCAAAGATAAGATTTGAAATACTCTTAAGCTTAAGGAAATAATATAGTGAGTAAAATTATGCTTAATAAAAATTTTTACATGGAGATGATAAAATGCCTAAACTCCATATTTGGAAAATCTACACCATTTCTGAAATAGATAGAAACTCATATTTTCATATTTCTTAACATTAAAAATTTCTAAACTTTAAGTTGGTCTCATTTACTAATATTTTTTTTAAATTGGACTACTATATTTCTACATCAAAATTTTGGTATCTCCTAAAGAAACTCATTTACATCATCTACTTATGTTGGTTTTTAAAATTGAAAGGTCCCTTGAGGACAAGTAACATCCTAAGTTTGGAGGATTTTGATACACTTAAAATATATAGCAATTTTATACAAATTTTATACCTATTTTTGAGATATTGTGCTTTAATGAAAGGTATTTGTGTGTTTTTCTTTCAGGTATAATCAAATGGATGAAAAATGTTAAAAGGAGTGAAAAACGGTCAAATTTGAAGCAAAAATGAAGAAAGGTGCAAAAATGAACTGGGGCGCATAAGCGAGAGAGGAGCAACGCCGAGCGCCAGTTACCATGCACTTAAGCACCAGAAGTAGTTATGAGATGAATTATTTAATTTAAATGGATTTTTGAAGATGTGTTTGAAGAAACCCTTGGTAAAAACGTGGGAAATAGCCCAGGTAAAAACGTGGGAAAAAACCCTTGGTAAAAACGTGGGAAATAGCCCATGGACATGAAAATTCATTCAATTGGCTTTTGAGGAGGCAACTTCTACTAGATTCATAGAAAGGAGACGCATTTTGAAGGGACACCAAGGAACCTTTTGGATTTTTATTAAAGAAGACTTGGATCATCAAAGCCAACTGTCAGAGGCCAGCCACCCATCAAATTGACAACCATCATCCATCTAAGTCACCGTCGTCGCCGCTGCCAGCCACTTTTCTTTTTATTTTGAGCGTTAGTTTGTATTTTAAGTGAAGCAAGAGAATTGAAAGGAACTTCAAGGCATATTCAAGGCACTTGGTGGAGAGGATTTGAGATAAGTTTTTATATTTTTTCCTTCAAATGATAAGTGATTAAGTGTTGAAAGGAAGTTTTGTGAAGTATTTGGCTTCATTGTTGGAAGAGGTTGTGATGATTTGAAACCTTGCACTTCATTTACTTCTTAATTTGGCCAATTAAGATGTTAATACCTGTTGTGAGAACATGTAAGATCCAAGATGGTATTTTCTCAGTCAAAAAATGGTTAGAATCACATATTAATTTCATGAATGAGAATGTAGTTCATAGGTTTGAGTGCAAATAAATAGGAAAATAAACTTTTTAAGGGTGTAAAATTAGAGGACTTTAGAGTGACAGACTAAAACCCCCAATTTGATTTATAGTTTTAGGTTTTGATATGAGATGTTAGCCCCTAGGTGGAGGGAGAAGAGGGAACTCTAGAATGAGAGCTAGTATCTTCTTTGCCTAGCCGGTCTTCAAGACTATTCAAACTATAGATTAGCCAATGTTCTTTATAGCATCTCTAGTAAAGGAAAAGAATATTATTGCTTCTATTTGACACAACACATTTAGAATAATTCCACAACGAAATTTCTCTACTTAATATTGATTCATGATAAGGAAAAAGATATTTTTTTTATATTACCTTCATCTTGCAAGTATTTAGATAAGTTAATTAATTGCTTACTTTATTTTTATAAACCAATAAATTACAAGAAGATTCGAATTTACATTCCTATTTTAGCATCTTAAGTTTAAGTAAGAATATTTTGCTAAGTTTTGCTAAGTTGATTTTTTTCATATTTTTTTCATCTAAAATTTCTAAATTCCTAAAAAGCGTATAACCCTTTTCTCTGTGGGTTCCATATTCAGGACTTAATCAGAAGTCTTGTATTACTTGTTAACGATACGTATACTTGCGTAGTATCCCATATTTAAAATTATAATTATATTCTACTTTTCTTCATAGTTGAAAAATTACTTAGATTTGGCTTAGAATCAAGTTTTTTGCTTTGTTTCAAATTAAGAATAACTATAAAAGAAATTAAGCATAAAATTACATACATCACATTTTACATGTATATAGAAAGTCGGGATCAATTACCCACTATGTCCTCTCTATAAGACCTACTAGGGACCCTTACGATCAAAACTCTAAACCAAATTTGAAAAAGAATCTAGTCTGTCACCCTAGAAACATCAATTCTATACCCGTCAAAACTTATCTCACTATTTATTTGCACTCCCCCTTAGGTGGTCACAATAGCTCTGCCCAGAATGAAGTGTGACACTCACTAGTTGGGTAAAACCATAGCTTTCCCGGGTCTTTATGGTTCGTAATGGATTTTAACCTTACAAGTGGTCAATTTATAAAGTCAATGAAGAATTGGTGAAAATGTGATCACAATTTTAAAAGTAAAAATAAATCTTTAAATCATTCTCATCCCACAAGATTAATTCCTAAGAGTATGGAGAAAGAAATGAACTACTCAGAATTCATGGAGAATAAAACAAAAATTGGAGAAAGAAAGGAACTACTCAGAATTCATGGAGAATAAAACAAAAATACCAAATTTGTATAAAAATCCAAGTCTTAGAAACATAAAATTAAACACAAATACAAAGTACCTTATGTCTTCTCCCAAACAAAAATTATGGAGTCTCCTTGAAAATCTTCAAACTCTTACTCGTACAACACAAAATAGACTATAACATACACTTAAACTCTAAAGTGGGACTTCAAATGCTGCTAAAAATTCCTTTATTTCATCCAATTTTTGTCCATATCAATAGATCTTTGAAAATAACTAAAGTTTGCTTCAAACACCCCTTCAAAATTTGATCAAATTCAACGGATCTTCTAGAAGGGAAGTTACTGGCACTATAACATTAGTCTGGGTGCTATAACACCCTTTACCCATGTCTGTGGAGCTATAACACCTGAGGGCAATGCTATGGTATATATTTAGAATTATTTAGAATTGCTTTTATTTCAATATTGTGATGGTATATTACTTCATGCTTAATTTTCTTATGCAATTTGGCTAATTCATATGTTAAAACATATTGTGAAAATTTAATGACGCGAGAGGGCTATGCTTTTCCTCAATTAGTAATTACCACAATAGCCTTTAGGATGAAGAAGAAGAAATCTTGGGGTGAGTGCAAATAGATATGGAGATAAGTTTTGATGGGTGTAAATTGCGGGTGTAAATTGTCGATTTTAGGGTAATAGGATAGAACCTTAACCAATTAAACTAGGGTTTTCGATTTTAGGGCAATAGGATAGAACCTTAACCAATTAAACTAGGGTTTGTATCTTAAAGTTAAGTTAACCAAATTAAGGGCTACGTGGGTACTCTAGGGTGACAGGCTAGAATCTACCCAACGTAATGAAGGATTCAGGAAATTAATTCTAGGTTAACCAATGTTCTTTATGCACTAAAAAGAGGGTAAAGAGTAGGTATGCTCCTATTTGTCACAAAACTGCATTTTAGTTTATAAACATTTAATTCTTACACTGATTATGATCTCATTGTAAGGGGAAGGACTCCGTATAATTTGAACTTTTCTATGTAAAGCTAATTTAGAAATACTTAGCTTTTTTTAAGTTTAGAAATAGAATTAGTAGGTATAAATACTTCTTTTTACACATAGAATTTTAATCTTAATTCCTATATAAGTTACTTGCAGTTTAAGTATAGTTTCACTAAGTCTATAAAAAGAGTTTTTCCTTCCCCGTGGGATCAATACTTGGAACTAAAGAAAGTCCTATATCACTTCAATGATACATGCACTTGCCTTTTTATCCTAGTGAATTTTTGAAATAAATAATTAGATGATATATTTTAAAATTAATAGTACCTAAATCACTAGAAGTAGCAGCTATAAACACATTAAATTATATTATCAGCCTAGAAAGCGGTCAAATTTTTGGCGCTGTTGCCGGGGAAGGGATGGAACTTTTAACTTTGAAGTTTTAATTAAAAAATAATAGATTTATTTAAAAAAAAATTGTAGTGTTTTTTACCTGTATAAGTGATGGTTTGTGATATAAAAACATTTTTCATTGTTGGTATGTTAATCTGATAGGTACAATATCACTTACTATATATTTCATAATGTCGACATACGATGGAACACACCACTCAGATATAGCGTATAATTGTTCATCAGAGAAATTTTTTTTTATTTCCTCATCAAAATTTCCATATTTTCTTATTCAAGCCTTAATAAATGATTAGCAATTTGATTATCAGATCTCTTTTCTATCAATCGTCTTGAAATGAAATTCCTACATCAGCAGGACCCACCTAACTAACCTTGGTTTAACATCTTTCTTTGGCATAAGGTATTTAGTCACATAATGATCAGCATGAACTATACATTTTATTCCAATTAGGTATGGTCTAAATTTATAAAAAGCATATACTATTATCAATAATTCCTTTTTAGTAGTACCATTTGAAGAATGAGCTTCATTAATGATTTTCTTGTGAAATTATTCAAAAATGTCATGATTATGAGTTTGGGAGGTATTTTGAAGTCGATAGAACTTCATTTAAGATATTATAATATGGATTTTATTGGCCTACTTCGTTTAAAGATTTTAATATTAATGTAAAAAACATGAGATCAATGTCAGCAAGTAGACTATTTCTTAAAAGAATGAAATGCCCCTAAATTTTACTTTAAAAGTTGAAATTTTTTTATGTATAGGGTTTGGATTTTATGGGACCATTTATACCATCTTCGGGAAGTATATATATTTTAATTACTACTGATTATGTTTTTAAATGGATTAAATTGGTTGTTTTACCCTATTGTGTTGCTCAAAGTGTTGCAAAGTTCTTAAAGAAAATTATTTTTAGTATATTTGGAATGCCAAGAGTAATCATTACATGTGGGGGAAGTCATTTTAAGAATAAAAGAATTGAAATATTAATTGAAAATTTTGGAATTAAGCATAGAATTACCACAACGTATCATTCTCAGACCAGTGTTCTAGCTAAAATTTCCAATCATGAAATTAAAAGAATATTGGAAAAAACAGTAAATCCTAAAGGAAAAGATTGGCCAGCTAGACTGATAAAGCATTATGAGCCTATAGGACTGTAGGAAAAGATTGGCCAGCTAGACTTGATAAAGCATTATGAGCCTATAGGACTGTTTATAAAACTCCTATAGGAATGTGTCATCATATAGATTCATATTTGGAAAGGCATGTCATTTTTCAGTAGAACTTGAGCATAAAGCTTACTGAGTTGTAAAGGAATTTAATTATAATTTGAAAGATGCTCATGAGAAATGATTATTGCAATTAAATGAGCTAGAGGAATTTAGAAATGAATCTTATGAGAATAAAAAATTTATAAGGAAAAGGTGAAAATTTGGCATGATAAGAAGATTTGAGGATAAGATTTTAAACCTAGACAAAAATTTTACTAAATAATACAAGATTGAATATATTTCCTAAAAAATTAAAGTCCAGGTGGTTGATCCCGATTTTTTATATATATGGATTTATGAAGTTTACACCACTACAGCGCCAAAAATTTGATCCTTGTATGAAAATTAAGTTGCGTAAAATATATAAAATTATAAGCAATTAATAATGAGACTCTATGCAAGTATATGTATCGTTATCAAGTCATAAAAGACTTTTTATTTAAGCCCAAAATATCAATTTCATAGGGAAGATGTAAATTGGTAATGATAATTTTTACTAGGAAATTTACAAGAAATCAAACAAAATCACTGTAGTAATTTCAAGGAATGTTGATATGTTAACCAAACTAAATTACTTAACTATCAGCAAAACTAAAATGCAAATTTTTATTAGTAAGTACTAATCTACTAACTATGCTTATGTAATGAAAATTTCTTATGTGAAAAAGCATCCTTCCCACTACAATGAAATTCTGGTGAAATGAGATGAGACAAATGTTTATAATATGTATTGTGTCAAATAGGAGCAATTTTAATTCTCTACCTTGATACAGTGTATAGAAAATCATTGGTTAATCTTAGATTTAGTCTTTAAATCCGTGGCTAAGCTAGGAGGATAGTGACTCCCACTTCCCTTCACCTGAAGGCTAACTCTCGCTTTAGTTTTTAAACACTAAGACCAAATTGGGGATTTTAGCTGTCACCCTAAAGATTCTCCAGTTCTACACCCAACAAAGAAAATTTCCCTATTTATTTGTACTTAATTTCATGAACA
>NW_018251056.1:35923-36815 GCF_001263595.1 Phalaenopsis equestris
AGGAGCCGAACACGAACAAATTTTTAAGCTTGAAATGTAAACGAGCCGAACACAAACAACAGTTTGTTCGCTCGTGTTCGACTCGAAATGACTCAAAAAAATTATATAACTTTTTATATAACAATATATTACATATATTATTTATATAATAATATATTATATATATTTATGCCTAATTTTAAATCATAACACCTCATTTGGCAATGTGGTTAGTGTCTTTATTTATATAGATTTGGTCCAGGTTCGAATCCCACACTTTATATCTATTTTTCTCAATTTTAGTTTAACGAGCCAATTTCGAGCCGAACACGAACACAAATATTTAAATCGAGCCGAACATGAACACACTATTTTTGAGCTGATTTTGAACACGATCCGATTTAGAACACGAGCTATTTCGAACGAGCCAAACCTGAACTCACTCAAGCTCGGCTCGTTTACAACCCTATCAAAATCCCTCAAACTTACATGTTACTTATCTTCAAGTAACTTCTCTACTACATAAAAATATGACTCACGGTAAAAAATTTAACTTTTAGACTTCCATATTTTAGTTCTCTAAATATAATAGTTTATCTTAAGAAAAATACAAAACAGCTCTAGTTAATACAAAAGGTGTAAGGATATTCAATAATTAAGTCTAAGGTTTCTGATCCTCTATTCTTTTCAAGAAAAATTACAATTTGTTATATTAAAGTCACTTAGGAAATTCATATGAAAAAGAACTTCATAAATCTTTATTAATAATTAAGTTAATATTCAAATCAAAAGCTTAGAAAAATGTGTCAAAGTCTTTTTCCTTAAGTTGATTCAAGTGAAGCCAATTTTTAATTAGGCATCTCCTCAAGCTTCTCCCCACATCTTTTCTTTTTCTTTTCTTTTTCTTTTCTTT
>NW_018251056.1:37091-37919 GCF_001263595.1 Phalaenopsis equestris
ATGTTAAATTTAAAATTTTGAAAATATAGTTAAGTAAGGACAATTAAATTTAAGTTCTTTTCTAATAATGATATTCGTTCTCCCCCCCAAACTTAAAATTTTTTAAAAGATTTTTACATGAAGAACTTTAAAAATGAAGGGTAAAAGAAAACATTAAATACATAACCAAATTCATACCTGTTAGAGATTCTGACCGTTCAACATAAATTTTGAAATTTTGCAGGTGCTAATATGAAAACTACTAGGCTAAAAACATTAAATTGCACATAATACATATGAAATTTGCTCAGAAAGAGCTAATCACAATACACAACAAAGTGCTGAAAATAACACCATAACTAAACTAAATTCTAAAAATGAAAATAGTTTTTCACATTACAGTTTCACATAACATGATAATAAAGTCTAAACAACAACATAACACAAACAATACAATCACATAGTACAAACACATATAAACAAACAAACAAAAAGATCAACGGTCATCATCTTCCTCATCATCGACATCTAACTTTGCTGCTGATATGGAGTATAAGTTGGGTGAATAGTGAACTGAACTGTATGGTCACCCCTCAGGTATCTTACTAAAGCAACATCATAAGCAGCATCATACTCAAATTTCTGGCAAATCAGATCATCAGTGTGAGCATTTCTAGCCTCCATATTCTGCATCCTACGATCCATCCTCAAAATATCTCCCTGCTGAATCATCATCTGGTCCAACAACTCCCTGTTGTTGGGGTCACTTGAAGTAGGCTCATTAAAAGTAGGTGTTCTAGAATTAGAAGGAATATCCCTGGCCAGTCTTCCAGATCTCCAATCAACATG
>NW_018251057.1:0-315 GCF_001263595.1 Phalaenopsis equestris
AGCTCGGCGGTTATGTCCAACTAGGCTTTGGATGAGGATAAATTTTGAAGGGATGCTTAGGCAACTCTTGGGAAAGCTCATTCACAACTTAAAAGAAGATTTTAGCTGAAAATTGAGGAGAGCCTAGAGACTCTAGAAGTCCTGGAGGTTAGAGAGGTTCCATTAGTGTATAGAGAATTTACTAGAGTGTCAAAAGTGTGAGGAATTCTTCGAGAGATTGTAAGAGTGGAGGGAAAGTGACAGATTTCTTCCTCCTTGCCGCTTCAAAGAGGAATTCTATGTGCTGTAAAGAAAGGAAGAGATTCAGAGGAACTT
>NW_018251057.1:378-12966 GCF_001263595.1 Phalaenopsis equestris
AAATTGTGAGGAATTCTTTGAGAGATTGTAAGAGTGGAGGGAAAGTGAGAGATTTCTTCCTTCTTGCCGCTTCGAAGATGAATTCTGTGTGCTGTAAAGAAAGGAAGAGATTCAAAGGAACTTCGAGGAATTTGCTTGGGGAGAAATTAAAGATAAGTTTATTTGTTGTTGTAGTTTATAAGACTTTGATTTTATATATGAATTACGAGTTTTGTCGTGTTTTCCCTATGAGATCTGAGTAGTTTTCTATGTCTTTCTCCTTGTTTTGAGATTTGTTACATGGTGATTTGAATTGGTGAAACCATGAAAATGTTAAAGAAATTATGATGATCTTTTCACTTCAATCTTAATTTACTTTCAATCTGGCCAATTGATTTGTTAAAATATGTTGAGTTTTACAATTAAAGTGAGGATTTACAATTATTACTTGTGTTGATAAGTGTGACTTTACAATTTTTGAATATTTATTACGTCCATATTTATCTTATATTTTAAGCATATAAAAGAGATTTTAGAGTGACAGACATTTTAGAGTGACAGACTAAAATCCCCAATTCGGTCCTATCGTTTGGGTGCTGAAGTGTAGATGTTAGCCCTTAGGCGAGGGGAATGTTGAGCTCCGAAGTGAGAGCGGGTATCCTCCCAGCCTAGCCGCAAATTCAGTAAACAAGCAGAGGATTAGTCAATGTTCTTTATGTCTGGACCAAAGGGTATGACCAAAGGGTAAGAATAGGTATGCTCCTATTTGGCACAATATAATTTGAACTGATTCATTTTATCCATTCGCTATAATTTCTTGACTAGGAGAAGGATACTTTCTTATATATTGAATATCACATTAAAAACTTCATTAGTATATTTAGTTATTTAATAATTATTAAAATTACATATTTATTTCAATTGCCTATTAGTGACAGATAAGCAAATTGAATTTGGTTGTTGCGATTAAAGTATTTCTTTTCTAAAATCATAGTTCATAGTTCTAATATTACTGCCTGTGAAATTGATATCTAGGACACCATTAGAGTCCTATATTACTTGAGCGATATGTATAATTGCGTTGATAAGTGTGACTTTACAATTATTGAATATTTATTACATCCATATTTATCAAATCTGTAACTGTTATTAACTTTTGGTACAGTTGTTTTTAGTAGCAGTATTAAATACTTATATTTTTAAGTATATATAAAGTCGTGGTCAGATAGACCTTTAATAATTTTCTATTAACAAAGCCACATGGTCAGCATGTAACTTAACCTCCTTTCCACCCAGTTTGAAAACCTCCCTCTCATTATCCCAACATCTCAGAATATGTAAAGTCATGACAATGTCCTAGGGATATGGGGGCATGTTAAAGAAATTGAACACCCTAATTTCCCTTAAATTATTAATAGTCTCTTTTGAAAGCAGATCTTGAATTGCATCCAAGGCACCTCTCACTGCAGATGGATGACATCTACAGTTGAAAGTCCTTGCACTCATGTACCTGCAAATTAAAGAAACCATAACACATTATTAGAACCATATGGAGATGCACTATTTGTTATTGATGTGTTATTCATGTGATATGAAGCTCACCAATGAGGTGTTACTGTTACTCTTGTGTACACATCAGTGACACCTCAGTAAAATCTCCATAACATAATAATAACAATTCAACATAAGTTACTCCGGTGTTATTTGAGTTTACACATGAATAACACATCAGTAACACATCAATAATACATGAATAACACATCAATTTTACATCAGTAACACATAAATAACATATCTAATACACTTAATTAACAATCACAAGAATAGCACATGAAATTAATGTATTATTCTAAATTAACAATCACCCTAAAAAGAAGCACATGAATAATACATGAATAAGACGGGAATAATACATTAGTAACACACCGGAATAACACAGTAATAACCCTACACATATGCATGAATAATTCAGAAGCATAACTAATTACACACTAGTAATACAAGAATAACACATGAAGCACACTTAATTAATAATCACCCTAAACATAAGCATATCACATCAATAATACATGAATAACACGTAAATAACGCATGAGTAACACAGTTAAAACACAGGAAAATAATACATGAATAATACACGAATAAGACAAGAAAAACACATCAAAACTATGTCATTAATTAACAATCACCCTAAACAGAAGCATATCACATCAATAATACATGAATAACACAGAAATAACACATGAGTAACACACCAGTAACACAGTTAAAACACAGGAAAATAATACATGAATAATACATGAATAATACACGAATAATACAAGAATAACACATCAAAACTATGTCATGGAGATATCTGTGAGTCCACCGAATTTGGTTTTATGCACTTAATGAGGTAGGGTTATTTTTGTGCTGATGATTCAAAGCCATGCGGTGTTACTTATGTGGTATTGATGTGGTATTGTTGTATTTTTGATGTATTACTGGTATGTTACTTGTGTGCCATGCTATTGATGTGGTATTGTTGTGCTATTGTTGTGTTACTGATGTGTTACTTGTATTTCATTACTCTGGTTTAGGTGCATACCGTGATTTTAACAAACAACTGGACGCCATGGTCACCTTCGCTTGCGTGCCGGAGAATGCCTAGGGTTTCGCCATTAAAGTAGGTGGCGTGGAGGATGCGCTTCGCCGAGGAAGAAGATACGGAGACTAAACCCTAAACTCATAATAGTGCGGAAAAAATAAAATAGTGAGGAGAAAATGAAAAGGAATTTTAGGCGGGTTCGGGTTTAGGGTCGGGCCGGGTCGCGAATACAAATTAAATTTATAATTCTATTATTTTTATTTATTTTAATAGGTGGGGCCGGGTATTGCACATGGCAGTATTTGATTGGATACACACGTAGTTTAACATGCGTAGTACTGAGACAATATTTTTTCCAATTATTGTCCATCTAAAGGAATTACACATGCCACATCCATAATTTCATTAAAGCTTATCCACACATTACATTATAGATCCCCAAAGACCATCCACAAACTCCCTGAGGTTTCTGGATGATGATCCGTCCTCTGCTAGCGCCGCCCTCGCCTTCTCCTTCCACTCCCTAGCCTTCCTCCTAATCTCCCTAGCCCTCTCACCCTCCCCCAACACCACATCCAACCCACGCCCTAGCTCCCCCGCCTCCACAACCCCATCCTCCCCTGCCTCCGCCTTCACCCCAATCCCCCATGCTTCTTCCACCATCCTCGCATTGGTCGCCTGCTCGACCCACTGCGGCAACATAACCATCGGCACCCCACTCACTATTGCCTCAGACGTAGAGTTCCACCCACCGTGCGTCACGAAGCATCCCACCGCCTTATGATCCAAAACCCTCACTTGCGAGCACCACTCCACCACCATCCCATTCCCTCCCTTCAAAATCAAATCCACTCCAATCCCTTCCGGTCTGCTGTCCTTCCTCAGCACCCACAAGTACGGTCGCACGCTCGCTTTCAGCCCCACCCCTCCACTTGTCGCGCTGTCAGCCGGGTCAAGCTGCCGAAAGCCACGTACACCACCGAACGTTCCTCCTGCGCGTCTAACCACTCCATGTAACCTCCCCTGTCCTCCTCAAACAGGTCATTACTTCCTACTTTGGAAAGCACATAGCTTTTGTCCACTACCGGCCCAACTGTGATCAGTTCAAACTCAGGGGTCGCATCTATCACTGATGCTTCCAGTTGATCGAACGTGTTCACCAGAACTTTAGCTTTCTCATATTTACCGAGTTCTATGAATATGTCTTTGTGGGCGGAAAGAAAGGCATTTGGCATGGACATGTTAGATGGGAGGTCCTTCCTCCTTAGAGGAGGCAGGCCGGGTAATTCTATACAGAAAGATGATTCTTTTTCATCAAAAGTGAATCCTTGGTGTCCTTGAAAGTAGTGGTAGTAGATGGCAAAGACTGAGACAGGTTGGATCCAATAGAGAAAGGTAGGGATTCTAAGATCTCGGGCAAAATTGGTTGCGCAGGTGAGCAATATGTTGTACAATATGCAGGTCACCGGGCGGCCAGCCGCGGCGAAGTTGCGCACCAGAGTTGCAAGGGTGCGGGAGCCGTGTGAATTTAGTTTTTCCATATAAGCAATGGGTTCTATAGTGTCCATGTGAATCCCTTTGTCAAATCCGTCGGAGTATGGGGCGTAGGAGACAACTCCAGAGTTATCTGGATTAAGAGGTGTTTCCTCTGCAACATCATCGGGTTCACCGGCAGCTGCGAGGGATCTGGGAAAGAGGAGGCGGTGGGAGTATAGAGGGGTAGTGAGGGTGACGCGGGCTTCAGTGGTTTGGGCGAGGCGGTGAGCGAGGTGACGCGCGGGATTGATCTGACCTTGGGCGGCGATGGTTACCAATAAAAAATGGTGTTTTTGGCCATGGTGGTGGTGTTTGTTAACCATTGTTGGTGTTGCTGAAACTAGATTGGCGACAGAGGAATAATTGTGGATTAGGCCAAGGGAAGATGGAGTGATGGAGATGAGGATTTGATGGCTATATGGGATATTGGTATGATGGTTGTGATGTGATTATATAGAAATTGGTGGTGCTGACGTGTGCGCTGACGATAAAGGTTTGAGAGGGGAGACAGATGTTGTGTCCTGGCTGCAATGTTTTTCCTTAATTTTTTTTTTATGTTAGGGGAAAAATTACATCATTATAATTATTTTTCTTAACCGAGCAAGTACCTGGCCAGCTGCCACTACACCTAGTTAGAAAGAGCGTAAAAATGTAGTGTTCAACTTTTTGAAAATGCAGCTTTTTGAATAAAGTGTCAAAACATATTTTACCTAAGTCCTGCATGCATTTTCAAAACGCACCACGCCAAATAAACTGCCCCAAACGGGGCCTGAGTTCAGCCAATTCTGTTAGGGCTCAACTCAAAACTTGATGAGCTAAAAAGGCAAGTTTGCCAGCCGTAGATGGTGAGTTGGGTCATCAAAAAGTACTTAGTAAAAAGTTTATATAATATATATTAAGACTTAAAAAAGTTCCTTAAATAATTAAAAGTATTTAATAATTAGTATTTTATTTTTTACATTGTGATTCCTTATTAGCTATCTACTTAAATATTTATTCTATTTATCATTTAATTATTGAATTAGTTTAAATTAATAATATTTTTTTCTCTTTCAGCTTGAATTTGTAGAATTAAATTTATGTTTGGGCACAAACTCAATTAGTTTAATCAAATTTAAGTCAAGAAAGACTCAAGCTCAACTCGGCTCATCTACACCCCTAACATTTTGAATGATTGCAGCAGCCAACTAAACAGATTTGTCCATGCGAGCAAGATTCCAAAATCAACATGTCTGGTCTGCATCGAAGGCCAACGTCGTCCCTAATACTTTGAATGATTGCAGGAACCAGCCTAAGAGATTTGTCCATGCGAGCAAGGTGCCAAATATTTGGTCGGCATTGATTGCCAAAGACGACGTTTGCAAACAAGGCCGTTGCAAAAAGCCTTTTGTCATTTAATAATTGAGAAGTACAACTTCAAACCACTCACTCTGTCTGCGAGTTTTCTTACAAACGTTTCACCCAAAATATATATCATCTTAATCATCCTACTTAAATCTCTTAAAATAGATAAAATATCATCTTTTTTGCAAGATATATATATTAAGGGTCCATAATGTAATTTATATTAAATTTACTCAAAGTTGTTCGAAGCTTATGGTTTACGTCAGACTTAACGTCCGTGAATTACACCGCAAAACATTTTCACAAATTCCAATCAATTTTTAGATGCAAATTATTGGATGCAGTTTTGTGTCGAATTAGCATCAGAAAAGTTGATGTTGATCCGACGCAAACCTGTAACACAGAAAAAATTTAAAAGAACTTTTAGATTTGTACACCTGCACACAAATAAAAATAATGCTAACGATCACAACAACATGCAAAATTATATCACAAACAAACACCAACACTGAAAAATAACATAATGTAACAAATACTAATCTAAATTATTAAAATTTTACATCTACCCCATCAATATAAGTTCAAATATTTAAGAAAACTATAAATACATTAGAACTCCTCCTCATTCTTTTCTTCCTTGAATACAAAACTCACTGGTTGCATCCAACATTGAAAAATAACATAATGTCACAAATACTAATCTAAATTATCAAAAGTTTGCATCTACGCCATCTATATAAGTTGAATTATTTAAGAAAATTAAAAATACTTAAGAACTCCTCATCCTCTTCTTCCTTGAATACAAAACTCACTGGTTGCAACTTATAGAAACACGGGAGATCTCAACCTCGAAGGCTATGTTTTTTGCACCCAGGCCGTAGAATCTCCCCTTTTTCCTCCCCATGGCCTGCCTCCATAGCTCGAACTCAGACTGCGCGGTGATAGGCTGGCTACCATTACTGGTGGTAGTTGTTGAGATCTGGGAGGCAAACTGCCTGTGCCGGAGTTGCTGGTACTCCTTCATTATAAAAATCAATGATTAATTGTTATTTTAAACAGTAAGAGTCAAAATAAATGTGAAAAAATCATTTTCTTACAACATAATAAACATTTAGTCTCCAAATAGGATCATCATATAGTTGGTGTTTTCTTGAATCAGTTGGTGTTTTCTCATATAGTTGGTGTTTTCTTGAATCACATGTTCCTAAGATACTACAAATAAAAAAACAAGGTTGGATGTGATTCATATACAAGGGTGTTATATAAATAAAACTACTACAAATATTAACTGATTTAAAGTGCAATACACACTTTCCTGCATATGCTTGGATGTGATTCAGATACAAGGGTGTTAAATAAATAAATATATATATATATATAAAGATCATGATGTTGGGCGTAATTGGCTCTGCTAGGGATTCATCGCCTAATGGAGTTTTCATTTCCCTTCTTTGATTTCGATCGTTTTGCTTGGCATTGCGATGGGGGAGCTTCGATCCTTAACTGATGCTTTTGCGGGGAAGTTTGTGGTGGGTGGTTCGTGTTGTATTCTAGTATTTCCTCAGGCTTTCCACAATGCGTTAGTTGTTTCAGGTGGCTGCTTTGGTCAAAAAGGCTGGTAAGCGAAAAGGTAAACCGACTATATTTCTTTTTGAGGTGGAATGTGTTACCCTTGCGACATCTTGTAGGTTTGCTTTAGTGGGTATGTTATTGTATGGACATCCCAAACTTGAATTGAATTACACATTGCTTTTTGTTGGAAAAATTATGCGTATTTATAGTAGAGTGATGAAAGTACTTAAATAGTCAGTTGATTTTGATCCCCAAACGAAGCCTCAAATTGTTTCGTCGAGATTAAATTTGAGCGATTAAAGTTACACCTATATAATCATAAGAACCTTTTTTTCTCTAGCTGCAGTATTTGGGACACCACTTAAGATGGACTCTCCTACTTTTTTCTATCACTAGGCCTGCTGAGTCGAGGGTTTTAGTGGAACATGATATCACTTAATCTTTCCTTGAGGAAATCTGGATATGTTCTTCTCATAATGGATATTGGCAGAAAGTGGTTCTGGAGCAACAACCTCCATATTGTTCCAACTACAAAATGTTTGGTCACTTGTAACTTCATTGTTATCACCTACATTCATAATTAAGAGTTTGTGAAAGTAAAAGAGATGAGGTTGGTGTTAAGGAGGCTAGTGCTGCTCCCCCCAATGAGGAGATGGTTTCAAAGGGTGTGGATACTTGACCAGCCCGTAATTATGCAGATATTTATGTTCCTTAATATGCCAAAATCTTAACCCTAATAATATTTAGCGGCTAGTGAAAACCAATGTAATAAGATAAAAATTAAGAAAATAGTTTTCTCACTAGGGGTACTACGCAAGTATATGTATCATTTCAAGTAATATATAATTTTCCTTAAAAACCCCAATATCGATCCCACGAGTAAGTTGAAAATAAGTAAACAATAAAATGAAATACATGAATTTTGAATTTCAGAAAACTTTACTTAAGATTGCAACAACTATCTAAAGATGAAAATTAAGATTACTAAATTCTACAATATGTAAATAAACGTAAGTGTAATGACTTAGACAATATATAAAAAGAGACTCTATCCTTGCCAATAATTCATAATCAGTGTAGGATTTCAAAATTTATTATAAACTTAAATGTGGTATTGTGACAAATAGGGGCATACATATTTCTTTACCCTCTTTTAAATTATGCAAATAACATTGGCTAATCTAAATTTAGTGTTGACATGTATAGTAGCGTTGGGTAGGTTCTAGTATCTCATTTCTAGATTACTGATAAATCTAAAATACATAGTCTTTATGTACACATTTTTATACTTATTTTTGAGATATTAAACTTTAATGAAATGTATTTGTGTGTTTTTCTTTCATGTACAATCAAATGGATGAAAAATGATAAAATGAGTGAAAAACGATCAAATTTGGAGCAAAAATGAAGGAGCTCCAAAAATGAACTAGGGCGCCTAAGTGCTCAAGACTAGCGTTTACACGCCAGTTATACACAGAGAGCCGCACCTAAGTGTCAGGTACCCCACGCTTAAGTGCCAAAAGTAGTTATTTGATGATTCATTTAATTTGGACGAATTTTTGAAGAGGTGTTTGAAACAATCCTTGGTAAAATGTGGGAAATAGTTAATGAAAATGAAAATTCATTCAATTAGCTTTTGAAAGAAGGCAATGTCTAAAAGATTCATTGAATGGGGACACATTTTGAGGAGACACCAAGAAACCTTTTGGATTTTCATAAAAGAAGAATTGGATCATCCAATGTCAATCATCATCCATCCATCCAGACCGACCTGCCAACCACCACATATGCCGCCGCCGCCGCCCACATTTTCTTTTTATTTTGAGTGTATTTTGTATTATGAGTGATGGAAGAGATTCAAAAGTACTTCAAAACATTTGGTGGAGAGTAATTTGACATAAGTTTTTATCGTTGTGACTACATTTGGTTTTAATTTAAACTTCTTGTTTGTGTGCATGATTTCTACTTTTAAACTCAAGTGTGGTTGTGTTTTCTCCTTTAATTCTGAGTAGTTTTTTTTATATTTTTCCTTAAAATGATAAGTGATTAAGTATTGGAGGGAAGTTGTTTGAAGTAGTGGACTTTAATGTTAGAAGAAGTTGTGATGGCTTTAAACTTTGTACTTCATTTACTTCTTGATTTAGCCAATTAAGATGTTAATACCTATTGTGAGAACATGTAAGATCCGAGATGGTATTTTCTCAGTTAACAAATGGTTAGAATCACATTTGATGTCATGGATGAGAATGTAGTTTATGGGGTTGAGTACAAATAAATAGGAAAATAAACTTTGAAGGGTGCAGAATTAGAGGACTTTAGAGTTAGAGTGACATTAGAGTGACACGCTAAAGCCCCCAATTTGATTTATAGTTTTAGTTTTTGATACGAGATGTTAGCCCCCAGGTGGAAGGAGAAGAGAGAACTCTAGAGTGAGAGCTTGTATCCCCCTTACTTAACCCATCTTCAAGACTATTCAAACTATAGATTAGCCAATAATCTTTATAAATCTCTAGTAAGGGTAAAGAAGATTATTGCTCCTATTTGGCAAAACACAATTAAAATACTTCCACAACAGACTTCCACAACAGAATTCTCATGCACAACACAATTAAAATACTTCCACAACAGAATTCTCATTCTTGTTACTGATTCATGATATAGCCTTCATCTTGCAAATATCATTGCCTTCATCTTGCAAATATCTAGTTAAATTAGTTACTTACTTATTTTATTCTCAATTATTAAGAAAATACAAAAAAATTTGAACTTTCATTCCTATTTTAATAATTAGAGTTTAAGTAAGAATATTTTGCTAAGTAAAATTTTGTTATCTAATTTCTCATATTTTATAAGTGCATATTATATTTTCCTTGTTGGTTCGATATTCGATGATTAATAAAAAAGTCCTATATTATTTGTTAACAAGACATATACTTGCGTAGTATCTCATATTAAATATTATAATTGTATTATTACTTGCTTTGAAATTAAGAATTTACCTGGCTTTTTCTTGAGATCAAGTTTTTGGCTTTGTTGCAAGTTAAGAATTATAAATAAGAAAATTAAGCATATAATTGCATACATCTGCATACATCGCATATCGCATTAACTTCTACAAAGAGAATAGGGAGTAAGTTTTTAACGCCGTTGCTGAGGATAATTAACGAGAATTGCAAAATTTTTAAAGAGATATTTAGAAAGAAAAATTTCTATTTTTATAAAATCTTATTTAAATTTTTAGATTTACTATAGGAATATTGTAGTGTTGCTTTTATATAAAGTTCTTGTTTGTGTGTTTTTATTTAATTTTGTGTGTTTTATAGTAAGGTATGCGTAGTTTAGGATCTTGCCTAGTAGATGATCTAGGATTTCTAAAAGGAAGAAAGTTGACTCTGATCTATGTAGCAGGCGATCAACAAGATCCTCTTTTGTTGTGGCACAAAGAAAGTAGACACATTTTTATACCTATTTTTAAGATATTGCACTTTAATGGAATGTATTTTTTGTGTTTTTCTTGCAGATGTATTTTTTGTGTTAAAAAATGCTTAAAGGAGTGAAAAATGATCAAATTTGGAGTAAAAATGTGAAAAATTTTGCAAAAGAGTTTTGGAACAGAGAAGGTTGCGCCTGAGTGCCGAGACCCCGTGCTTAAGCGTTAGTGGCAGTTACTAGACGAGTAAAATTAGTTTTCATGAATTTCAAAGAGGTTTTTGAGGCACCCATTGACTTAATAGGTGGTTGTAACCACCATGGATAAAAATTATCATGAAAGGATGCATCTCTTGGGCAAATACATCGAATCAAGACACATTTTGAAGAGATCCAAGATCAACACTCTCCACAACTTCCATCCAAAACTTAATTACTTATCATTTTAAGAAAAAAGATAAAGAAAACTACTCAGAATTCATGAAGAAAACAAAATCAGACTTTAGTTTAAAAGAACAAATCATTGTCAAACCAACAACAAGTCTCAATTAAAATCAAAAGTAGTCTAAAATAAAAAAGATAAAAACTTATCTCAAGTCCTCCACCAAACTCTTGAAGTTCCTTTGAATCTCTTATCCTTTACAATCACTCAAAACAAAATAACAAAAAGGATAAAGTAAATAAAAAGTGGTTCCTGAAAATCTCTCCGAACTAACTCCCCAGAAAAGAACTTTCAAAACTTGCCAATATATTTTCAATTACTTATTATTCTAATGTTGTGGAGAGTATAGATCATTAATGTTGGAAGAAGTTGTGATGATTTAAATCCATGCACTTCATTTACTTCTTGATTTGGCCAATATAGATGTTAAAATTTGTTGTGAGAACATTTAAAAACAGGGCTGGTATTATCTGAGTCAATAATTGGAAAGAATCACATGAGGTTGTATGAATGAGAATGGAGTTCATATGATTGAGTGCAAATAAATAGGGAAATATTCATTGATGGATGTAGAGTTAGAGGACTTTAAAGTGACAGGTTAAAGCCCGCAACTTGGTTTATTATTTTAGGTTCTGATACGAGAACGTTAGCCCCTAGGTGGAGGGAATCAAGGGAACCTTAGAGTGAGAGCTAGTATCTTCTCCGTCTAGCTGGTCTTCAGAACTATTCCAACTTTAAATTAGCTAATGTTCTTTATAGCATCTCTAGTAAGGGAAAAGAATATTATTGCTCCTATTTGACACAACACTATTTTCATACTTCCACAACATAATTCCTATTACTTATTACTGCTTCATGATAAGAAGAAAAATATTTTTCATCTTTAGTGCTTTTCTTTTGCAAATACTCTAGTTATATTTTTAAATTTTTATTCTTCTATCAAATACTAAAAATTCCAAAAATATTTAAATTTTCATTACTGCAAGAATCATCTTTAGTTTAAATAATTGTCTTTTTAAAAATAGAAAGTTTCTAAAAGTGCATATTGCATAATCTCCCTGTGGGTTTGATATTCAGGTCTTACTCAGTTAAATTCTTATTTTTCTTCAGGATCAAGTTTTTGGTTTTGTTACAAAATAAAGAAATATAAGTGAAAAATACCATCTTAACTGTTGTTATACTGTGCATAAGTATTAAGTATTCAAGGATCAAGTTTTTGGCACCGTTACCGGGGATTAAAATTTTCAAGTATTGGTGTCAACTTCATGAATCCTTACATATAGGAAATATCGGGATCAAGTTTTTAGCGCCGTTACCGGGGAAGAGAAAAGAAAACTAAGTAAATTTCTATTTTTAGAAAGTCTTATTTAAACTTTAAATATTGTATCTTATTTTGTATGTTTTATTTTATTTTATTTTATGTTAGTGTATGTGAAGTTCAGGTTCTGATGGACTAGTGCTTTATGATTTTGAATTACAAAGAACTATTAGAAAAATCAAAAAAACCAAAAAAATTAAAAATCTTGAAAAATAAAATAAAAATTACAGAAATGGCAAACCAAAATAATCAAAATGCTGAAATTCATCAAGAGTTTAGACCTTTAAGAGATTATGCCAACCCTACTATAGATGAACTTCATTATAGTATTCAAAAACCTACTGTAGTGGCTAATTCATTTGAGCTTAAACCTGCTATTAT
>NW_018251057.1:13448-14484 GCF_001263595.1 Phalaenopsis equestris
AAATCAAGTTGCTGCAATTTCAAGGAAGTTAGACCAATTTGGAATGAATTTTTGTCAACCAATTTCCATGATTGAAGAGAATTCATTAGGCCAAATGATAGATTCTCAAACATCATTAGAAACTTTGAATACTATAAATAATAAGAAAAATAACACATATTCCAATTATTATAACCCAGGTTGGAAGAACCATCCCAACTTTAACTGGAATAACAATTTGGGTGGTAATAATCAGCAATGGGGGAACAACCAAGTAAACCCATTGAGAAACTGGAACAACCAAGAGAATAATAATTATAGATCTACTTATCCTCCATGTATTAACAAAAATGCACAGTTTAAGGATAAGAAGTTGTCTATAGAAGAAGTGGTGTTACAAATGGCTAATCAAATACAAAGTCAATGAGCTAAAATTGGAAATATTGAGAATCAAATTGGGCAAATTGTAAGTTCATTAAGTAATAGATCTCAAGGAACACTTCTTATTAATACTGAATCAAATCCAAAAGACCAGAATAAAGAGCAAGTTAAAGCCGTACAACTTAGAAGCGGAAGAGAGTTGGAAGGTAGGATTCAAAAAGAGATTGAAGTAGAGAGAGAAGAAATTTATGAAGGATATTCTCAACAGAAAAATGAAGTTTATGAAGGGTATTCCCAACAGAAAAAGGAAGTTTGAAGATAACAAAACTGTTGCATTTAGTGAGGAGTGCAGTGTTATAATTCAGAAGAAACTTCCTGAAAAGCTTAATGATCTTGGTAGCTTTAAAATTCCATGTGCAATAGGAGACAAATTTTATGGGAAAGCTTTATGTGATTTAGTTGCAAGAAACCTCATGTCATTACAATTTTTAAGAGATTGGGATTAGGAGAAATAACCCCTACTACTGAAACTCTCCAGCTAGCAAATCGTTCAATAACCTATCCTAAAGGAGTTATAGAAGATGTCCTAGTGAAAGTGGATAAATTTATCTTTTTTGTTGATTTCATTGTGCTAGATATGGAGGAAGATAAAGAGATACCTATCATTTTGGGGAGA
>NW_018251057.1:14844-25820 GCF_001263595.1 Phalaenopsis equestris
ATTACTTCTTGAACATTTAAAATATGCCTTTTTATGAGATTCTTCTACTTTACCTGTTATAATTTCCTCGAAGTTAACAAAGGAAGAAGAAGAAAGGTTGATGAAAATTTTGAAAAATTTTAAGAAAGCCTTTGGGTGGACATTTATTGATATTAAATGAATCAGTCCTTTAATTTGTACGCATAGAATTAATCTAGAAGAAAACTGCAAACCCAGGGCTGATCCGCAAAAGAGATTAAATCCTGTTATGAAAGAAGTTGTTAAGAAAGAAATTTTAAAGTGGTTAGATGCTGGAATTATCTACCCTATTTTAGATAGTGCATGGGTTAGTCCAATTCACTGTGTTCCTAAGAAAGGAAGAGTAACTATAACTGTGAATAAGCATAATGAGTTAATACCTACTAGAGAAGTTACAGGGTGGCGAATATACATTTATTATAGAAAATTAAATCTTGCTACTAGGAAAGATCATTTTCCACTACCCTTTTTAGATCAAATGCTAGATAGACTAGCTGGGCATAAATACTTTTGTTTTCTTGATGGATATATCGGTTATCATCCATTTTAAATATCTCCTGAGGATTAAGAGAAAACAATATTTACCAGTCCTTATGGTACTTTTACTTTTAGAAGAATTTCCTTTGGTTTATGTAATGCCCCTGCTACATTTCAAAGATGTATGATGGTAATTTTTTGTGATTTAATTGAAAAAGGGATTGAAGTCTTTATGGATGACATTTCAGTGTTTGGAACTTCATTTGACTCATCTTTAGAACATTTATCTAAAGTGCTTAAGCGCTGTGAAGAAACAAATTTTGTCCTTAACTAGGAAAAATGCCAATTTATGGTAGCAGGAGGAAATGTATTAGGTCATTAAATATCAGAAAATGGTATGGAAGTAGATCCTGCTAAAATTCAAATGATCGCTAATTTACCTTATCCAACAAATGTAAGGGAAATTAGGAGTTTTTTAGGACATGTTGGATTCTACATGCGATATAGTAAAGACTTTTCTAAGATTGCTAAGCCTTTATACCATTTACTGGAGAAAGATGCAATTTTAATTTTGATGAGGAATGTCTAAAAGCTTTTAAATTATAAAAAAAATTAATCACTGCACCAATTATAGTTTCACCAAATTGGGAAAAACCTTTTGAACTTCTGTGTGATGTAAGTGATTATGTTATTGGAGCTATTTTAGGACAAAAATATGATAAAATTTTCAAAGTTATTTACAAAGTAATTTATTATACTAAACTCAAATTAATTATACAACAACTAAAAAAGAGTTATTAGCAACAGTATATGCCTTTAATAAATTTAGATCATATTTGTATGGAACTCATTGTATAGTGCATATAGTTCATTCTGCTATTATGTACCTAATGAAAAAGAGGATACTAAAATGAGACTTATAAGATGGATTCTTCTTTTACAAGAATTTGATTTTAAAATAGAAGATTGGAAGGGAATTGAAAATCAAATTGCTGATCATTTGTCTAGGCTTGAATTAGAAAAACCACTCTGTTTTGAAAAATGAACATTCTCCAGATGAAAAATTGTTCACTGTAAATGAGTGGCGTATTTCGTGGCATGCTGACATTGTGAACTATATTATTAGTGATCTTAAACCCTATGGAATGACATACCAACAAAAGAGGAAATTTATTTATGAAGCTATGACTTATTTTTTGGATGACCCATATTTATACAAACAAGGAAAGGATCTTATCATTCGAAGATGTGTACCATTCGAAGAAGCTTATGAAATTATCCAAAAATGTCATAACTCTGATTTTGGGGGTCATTTTGGTGTTGATAAAATAACATACAAAATTCTACAATCTGGATTTTATTGGCCTACAATTTTAGAGATGGTAATGCTTATATCAAAAGTTGTGATAGATGTCAAAGACTAGGCAATATTTCTAGAAGAAATGAGATGCCCCTCAATTATATGCTAGAAGTTAAAATATTTGATGTTTAAGGATTAGATTTCATGGGACCATTTATACCATCTTTCGAAAATTTATAAATTCTGTTAGCAGTGGATTACACATCCAAATGGATAGAAGCTGTTGCTTTACCTCGATCTGATGCTCAAAGTGTTGCAAAATTTTTGAAAATGAACATATTTTGTAGATTTGGGATCCCGAGAGTTATCATTACTGATGGGGGAAGTCATTTTAGAAATGCCATTATAGAGAAGTTATTAAAGAAATATCATATAAATCATAGGATTGCTACAGCTTATCATCCTCAGACAAATGGTTTGGCTGAATTAATGGTTTGGCTGAATTACAAATGGTTTGGCTGAATTATCCAATTGGGAAATTAAAAGAATTCTGGAAAAATCAGTGATTCCAACAAAAATGGATTGGTTTGTCAAACTTGACTATGTTTTGTGGGCTTATAAGACTGCACATAGAACTTCTATAGGAATGTCCCCATATAGGCTAATATTTGGGAAAGCTTGTCACTTACTAGTTGAACTTGAGCATAAAGCATGTTGGGCTATTAAAGAGTTTAATTATAATTTAAAAGATGCTGGTGAGAAAAGATTGTTACAATTAAATGAGCTTGAAGAGATAAGGAATGAATCTTATGAGAGTGCTAAGATTTATAAAGAAAAGATGAAAATGTGGCATGATCGAAAGATTCTTACTAAAAATTTTCAATCAGGGCAACAAGTTTTGCTTTATAATGCAAGGTTAAGATTATTTCCAGGTAAACTTAAGTCCAGGTGGATGGTGTGCCCATTTGTTATGATAAAAGTTTATCCTTATGGAACTGTGGATATTAACAATCTTAATTCTGAGAAAATTTTTAAAGTAAATGGACATAGACTGAAACCTTATTATATAGGGGATTAGTATAAATATAATGATGGAATAATGTTGGGTCAACCAGAATGAGCACTAGTTACTTCGGACTGACAACGTAAAACCAAGCGCTTTGTGGGAGGCAGCCCATAATTATCTGTGTGTTTTTTCTTTGATTGTTGTTTTGAGTCTGGTCATGAAATTTGGGGTAGTATTTTTGAATTTATTATGTTCTATTAATGATTTTTATACTTTATTTAGTAACCTAGACATGTTAGAATAAGAATTTGGACGTTAAGTTGACTGGTACAAAAATATGCACTAGCGGTTAAGCGCCAGATCCGACGCTTGAGCACGACAGTTTAATCACATGTGCAAATTTTGATTTCTAGAAGGTATAACTGAAATTTAGTTGGAATAAACGTGTCTTGGCAGTTTCTAGTCGTGCCTAGAAGTTATGAGGGAGAATTAGACCTATAAAAAGGAGTTTGTGAAGGAATTTCACCCCAGATTATTTTTAGCCCTAAAAGTCTAAGAAAGAGAGAGATTTAGAGAAAATGTCTTCATGGAAGATGGATTTGAAGAAGAAAGAAGAAGCCATGAAGAAGAAGTTCATTAGTCAAAGTGCACAAGAGATGTATAAGGGTTTCTTAGCTGTTAGTATTGAAGGGATATCTGAGAAGATCAACAAGATGGAGAATACTATATCTATATTAGAGACTAAGGTGCTTGAATTACTTGCTCATCTAGAACATATTGGGTGGCAAATTAAGATGTAATTCAACTATACCCGTTATATAGAGGAAGCGGATAAGGCAATGTTCCTTAAGGAAAAGGAGAGCGAAGAAGATAGTAGATCGAAGATGATAGTATTAGAGTCGAAGATGATAGTATTAGAGTTCGTCACCACTGTCCGTTTTATCAACTCTATGTTCCTGGAGAAAACAAGAATTTGTTCCTTCTAATGAAGAGTAGCATTAAGTTAAGTGTTAGGAATTGTGTGTTTGGAGTCATGTGTTTAAGTGTGTTAGTGTTTATGTCTTATGTTTAATGTTTATGTCACTTATGTGTGTTGACCTCATTTTTGGTTGAGGTTTAGTCTTTCTCTTTAGTAGCCTAAGGTCTAGCCATAAAACTTCCTATTCACTATTCTTAGAGAACTAGAAAAAGGCACCTAAACTCTTCTTTACTCAACTTGAAGTTCCACATATTGATCCTAACCTCTAGCACTTAGTAGGCGGGGTCATTATAAGGGAGCTCAAGGAGAGTTCCTATAGGGCTATTTGACCTTAGGGTTGACCTTGAGTGTTGGTCTAAAGCTAAGGCAATCACTTCACTCACAATCACTCACTACCCTAAACCCAGAATTTCCTGACTTTGGTCCCTTGAGCCTTTGAGAAACTCATGTACATGGTCCCCTAAACCCACTAGCCCTAGGCTAGGGTTTAGCTAAGACCAGTACATAGAGGACCCAAATGGGGTTTCCATTGATCCATGGGTTACTTTTGGTGGTTAGTTCCCCAATTTTACCCAAAATACTTACCCTGGCCTTTTGCCCATAAACTTACCCAAATTACCTAAGTACCCTTGAAACCCTAAATTTGACCAAAATTCCTAAATTTATCCAAAGTACCTAAACTTGTTCAAAAATCATTTTAAACCTGTTGAAAACACCCAAATTACCCAAAATCACCAAAAAATTGCCAAATTACCAAATTGCCACTCCTTAGCCCAAAATTTCAAAAATTCCAAAAAAATCCCAAAAATTCTCAATATATTCCAAATATTCCCAACTTCATTTTTCTCAACTATCACATGACTCAATTTGGCCAATTTCACCGTCTTTAACCGAAACCCCCAAATTGCCTTTAAAGGCCCAAATTTCCTCAAATTTAACTCAAATGCCCATCAATTTGATCCCAATCTCCCCAAGTTTCAATCCCAAACTCAAATTCACTCTCAATGTGACCAAAATAAACCAAATCCAAGCTAATTGGCCCTTGATTTTAGCCCAATTTTGATATAGGTCAAACCCCCAATTTTGGGCACATGACCTAATCTCACCAAATTGAACCCATAGCTTACTCAATTGACCACAATTGATGTTGTAAACTCTTCATAATATTCCTACACATCAAAATTGACCTTCAATTGGCCTTGTTGAAACCTCAATTTCACTTAATTTCAAGTTAAGTCCAAAAATCCCCAAATTTGCCCCAAATTGGCTATGTCTCAAAATTTCACCAAATTGATTGCCTTAATCCCAAAATTGGCACCCAATTCATGTTGAAAACTCTTCATGGCATTCCTATGGACCATTTTCAACAATCCATTTGTACTTAGCCCAAGGCTAACCCATTCTAGACCCAAGTCTAGCCCAACATTCCCAAATTGACCAAATCTCCAAAATCCTTCAAATTGACCCCACAATTGAACTCAAAATCTTTTCCATCATTCACAAAAATTGTTCCTTACAGTCACCTACACCAAATGCAACAATTAATTATGCCAATTGACATGGCTACCTTAGCCAAAACCCAAGTTTTGGTCATTTCCACCCACTTGGACCCATGCACTAAATGTAGCCTATCCACCCCAAAGTCATCAAATTAACTCCACCTCAATCAAGCCATGGACCAAAGGTCCCCCAAATCAAGGGATATTATTTCCAAAAATGCATGTGCTTAAGATATCCTTACCAAAACTAAGCCTTAGCCCATTAAACTGCTGTGACATATTCCCCTGGGTTCCCTGAGCTCCTAGCCACCTCCCATTGCCATGGCCGGTCGACCTAGCCACCGAAGAAGCCAAAACTGAGGGTCACCCCCTCTTAAACTTTACCCAATTCAAACCTAGAGGCCACCTCACCCAAATGAGATGTTAGAGCCTCTCTGCCCTCCACCTAAGCACCACATTGCACCCTCCAATTGACCATGACAGCCACCCCTTAACCGTTTTTATAAAAGCTCACCTCCACTGCCATGGAGGGATTGCTGAAATTTTCTCAGAGAGAGCTTCCCAATTCACTCATAGAGCTTCTTTGAGACCTCCTCATTGCAATCCAACCATCTTCCCCCACTGATTCCCACTGTGGAAGCGCAATTTTGAGCTTAAACTTCTGCCTAAAACCAGGATAGAGCTCAATCCACCTCCACAGTCCACCAAACTTAAATTACGTGTACCCACACCTTCACAACACTGAAAGAAGACAAAGCCCCAACAAATCCCCCTTTCACAGAGCCCCTAGTATAGACTTTGATCAACACCTGAAATCGAGCATGGTCAAATTCATAACTAGACCTTACACCACAGTAAGAAACTCAATCCCTAGCCTCCTTGGGCTCCAAAGAACGTACCAAGCATCTTTGATTAAAGCTTCCCTTCTCAGAGCAAAGGTATTGAACTCCTTCTCATCCCAAGCCTCTTTTGATTCTACATTTTCTTGGGCTTGATTTCATGGCATCTTAACCATATAGATATGTTCCTCTAGTCTAGACGAGCATTTTATCATTTAAAAAAAAATTCATTCCATTTGGTTGAGAAATGAGGGAGATATCAAGCATTGAAGATGGACGGGTCTCGGGCTAGGCCTTTGGGGATGATGAAGGAGCACCGTTCGATCGAGCGTATATCGGATGGACAGTCGAGATGAAGCTGGACAGCGCTTCTTTACTTGAACAACAAGATACGTGGCTGCTAGCATGGATGGCAGCGTCAAATGAGAGCATGCCACGTGGAGCTTCGGAGCTGCCTTGGATCCAGTCAGCGCCGCATGTTTAAATAGATAAATAGGGAATAAAAAATCAAAAAATGACCCCTAACTTTAAAAATCCATATCTTGGTGTAGAAAAATTACAAAAATAAAATAAAAATACCCTCTTGCTCAATGAACAGAGGAAAACAATATGGAAATAATTTGAAGTCCATTTGATGCATGTTTTATTTTTAATTAATTAAATACTCTTTTGAGTCTTTTGATTCTCCATGCATATAGGCATTTCACCATGGCTTAAAATTTTGACAAATTGTAGCCTCTGTCAAGGGGAACACTCCCTGATTTTTTCAATGTCAGAGGAGGTCTCTATATGGATGAGATCTTTAAACAAAGATCCATATTTTTTAAGTTTATGTCTATTATTTGCATAAATTAATCATAATACTCAGCATGTTGCTTAGAAAAATCCAAGAAAATTTTTGGAAGTTTTATTATGACCAGAGAACCCTTAGAAAAATTTCTCATGAGTCAAGTCCTTTAAAATACTCCTAACCTTTATAAACCCTAAAACACTAAGGTAATTAATTTTGGAAAATATAAACATCAAAATGACTTGATTTTTAATCTCCACTATTGTCTAAGATCCAGAGAACTCCCCATAAAAATTTCAAAGCATTTTGAGTCCATTTAATGGCTTAAATTGATTTTTCAAGTTAAATATCTTTTTTAACACTAAAATGATTTTTAATGATCAAATTATAACTCAAAAAAATTATGAAAACTTGTTTTTGGAGGTCTCTGTGATTAGGGACATTTTATAAAAATAAAATGTTATTTAAGATAAAAACTTCATTTTTAAGCCTATTTTAAATATTTAAATATTTAAAAATTCATAAAAATCATAAAAATTTCCTAAATTGTTTTCTAAGCACTTAGAAATAATTGGAATATTTTTCCTGATTTTCTAAATAAAGATATTGTATTTTGAAGCTTAAAATAATTTTTAAAGGCTAAAAAATGGATTTTCACTAAAATAATTCCAATAAATCAAATAAAAACCAGAAAAACATAAAATTTGCTTCTCGACAAACATACAAAACTTATTTTTACCCATTTAAAATATTTATTTTTAATAAAAACCCCATAACTTAAAATAATTCTAATAATTCAAATAAAATTCAAAAAATCATGAAGTTGTGTCCAAATAGCTCTTTGGTCTAGGTCTACCTCCAGTAAAAATTTCAAGTGATTAGGCTTCACCTTGGTCAAGTTAGCAAATTTTCTTTGAAAAATCCCATTTTTGCATGAAAATAATTATATAAATTAAATTAAATTTTGAAAAATCACATTTTTCTCCTCTGATGTCTTAATTGACCCATGAATGAGGTAGGGTAAAAATTTTCAGTCATTTGATTTGAATTTGACAAATTATGAAGTGCTAGAAGCCTTAGGGGCAAAAATGTAATTTTAGGAATTTGGCCTTAATTAAAATTTAGGCTTAATCCAAGGAGGGAAATGGGCAACCTCTAATCTTAATTAGCTTGTTTGGAAGACTAAAATTAAAAAGGGGATTAATTGGTAGAAGCCAACCTCACTTTCTTAATTAAAAGGATAAATTAATAAATTTCTAAATTATTAAAATTTCGAAGCTTATTAAAATTAAATGAACCTAGAACTTAGGGGTATGACTTTTGAAGTTAATAATTAATCAATTTAATACCCCTATTTATTTTTCAAATGAAATTCAAATAATGAATCATGATCACATAAAACTTAACCTTTTCCAAATTAATTAAGACACTGACCTAGGTCTTAAGGGCTTAGTAGTGATTTAAGTTAAATCAAGACTGATTAAACAAAAATTAGAAAAGAAAACATAGCTAAAATTTAAGACCTTTAAAAACACTACGAGCCCAATTAGGACCAAAATTTGGCTAAGTGTTCCAACAACACTAGCTTGCCCCCTATAAGGGTCTTCATTCACATAATCTTCAAAATTAAATTACAAATGATAATTACCCAACTCTTAGGGATACTTAGGACATCAATGTTCATTGACCAGCTAAACCAACTTCCTTCCTTATAATTGAACAACCAATGCCATAGGATTTTGAGGTTGTCTGCTTATGCAATATAATCCCCACCTTTCCTCACCTTATCTTTAGGCCTTTGTACATCCATGATGTACAATATAAGCCCTAAACTCATCTTAGGATTCCGAGGTTGTCGTTTCGTCACGACCTAAATCCTCACATTTTCCAGGTTATTCGTGTGATCATTTCATATGAATGTAAGCCCTAACAAATAAAATTGGCAGGATGAAACACCTAATTATTTCTCCTTAAAACTAAAGCCAAAAAATAGGATAGACTGAGAAGGCACCGAGGTTCTCCTCTGGATCTATGTCATCCTTTAGTTCTTTTTGCTTTGGATTCCAAAAATAAAATGTTCCAAATTTGAGCCAATCCCATTTCACACCTCTTTGTCTGATATCATTGAAAAGTCCTTTCCTTTGAATTCCTTGAAGATAATATGTCTTAATTTTTATCGAGAGTTTTCTTAGATGACTTTAGTCATTTAAGATGTAATTAACTATAGGGGCTTGCCCTTATAAGAAGCTTTTCTTGAACCCAACTTAATATAAACCCTATTTAATTCTTCTTTAAATAGGGGAACTTGTCGGCAAATAAAACGGTTTCGCAGACCCAAACGGATGTCATATGTTTTCTTAGTTTATTTGATCGAGCCTCATCCTCAAGTCTTGTGTTTATCCTTCGGGATAGATACAAGATTTGAGATATAGCGCTCTTTCATTTAAGTTATGAAAAATATGGGGTCAATTTGATTTTATATTTTTCTAAACATTAAAATGTCCTTCCGAAGAGGGTGACGAGATTTTGATTCTGGTGACCGACAGCTTCTTACAGGCAACTCCTTAACCAAAATAGTGACGACAATGTGTTTAATTGTAAAATGTGTGTTAAGTGTTTTGTACTTAAGAAAATTTTCTCATCCAAGACTATTTATAGAGAGAACTAAGTGTTAAATATGTTTCTACTTGTTTGTGAATTAACATAAGTTTTTTTTGTGAAAATTTGTGTTATTTTTAGCCTCAAATTGAATTATTTATTATGAAGAATTTTGAGAGAAAAGGGAGTTATAGAAAGTAAAAATAGTCATTTAAGTGCTATGAGACCATTTAGGGGTGGTTTACTTAGACTAATAGTTCATTTTACTTAAAATTTTAAAAATTGTGCACTGGCGCCTAAGCGCCACATCTTGCACTTAAGCGCGAGCCAACCCGAGAGGGAGGTACCTATGCGCCACTTATCCTTGCTTAATTGCCAGTTCACAAATAAAACCAGTTCACAAACGGTTAAAAGTGAATTTTAAGCCCGAAAATACCATTTTTAACACCTCATATCATCTTCCCCAACTCAAAATCACGATTTTAAGGGTTAGGGCAAGTGCAATTTGAAGATTTCTTGATGGAATCAATTGAGACTTGCTAGATCCAAGTTTCTTTAAGGTAAGAGCTTTACTTCTATGCAAAAATTTTGGATTTTCACTATAAATTTTGTGCACATTTGGAAGATTTCAAAAATTAACTATTCATGGTGAAAAGTGAAGAAAAATCTATGAAAATTGCTTGGGAAGTTTAGTTAGTGCTTTTGGAAGTTTAGTTTAGTGATTTGAACTTGATTTTTAAAGTTATTTTTGGAATTTATTAAATTTGTAGAATGACACCAAGAATGAAAAGGAGTAGAGGAAAGAGCCCATTCGATTCGAGCAAGTTTGTCAGTTCAAAAGCTCAGGATCGATATAGTGACGCTCTTTAGTCACAAAAATTGATTCAGGAGCGATGCTTCAAGAGTCCGAGAGGAGAGGTAGAAGACCTGATAGTCCGCCGACAGTGGGAACAGTTCTGTTGTTTCTCTACCATCGCAGTGATTTGTATTATGAGGGAGTTTTATGCAAATCTCCCAGAGACTGAAGACGATCGAGTTATGGTTAGAGGAAAGTTGGTACCTTTTACTTCAGAGGTAGTCAACTTGTTTTACCAATTACCACCGGAGAATTTATGATTTTATGCGAATTATAGTCCTAGTGAAGTAGAGTTAGACGACATTATTTCATATTTGACTATTGAGAGAGGACTTTAAAAGATAACCAATGAGAGGAGAGTAAATTTTCCAACTTCAAAGTTATGTGCACCTTTGAAGGCCTGACACTATTTCATTTCTACTCGTCTGCTTCCGACCAATCATCTCAGTGAAGTGACCAGAGGGAGCAACGATGAACTACTGTATTCAGGAGGGAAAGCCCATCAACATAGGGGCTTTGATCTATCACACTATCATCAGTTCAACTGTTGCTGGTACTACTGTAGGTATGGGATTTGCTTCCTTGATATTTTCTTTATGCGAGCAGGCTGGAGT
>NW_018251057.1:25830-26890 GCF_001263595.1 Phalaenopsis equestris
AAGTATGATAGTTGGGATGATAGTTGGGAGGAAGTTCTGTTACCACTAAAGCCCATTACAAAGGTGAATGTGAATACCTATTCTGTGCATTAAATTTTTGGCTGGAGAGGAGAATTTTCTAGAAGTTATGGATTAGAGATGTGTGCTGCATCTACCTCTGTTGCATCTTCATCACGACTATCTACTTCTCGTGCTTCTACATCTAGAGGTGATACCAAGACTCAGGATGAGTTATTGCAGAAGATGATGGACAATATCAATTTTACTGCAATGGACAATATCAATTTTACCGCTAATTAGGTACAAAATTTAGAGCGTTTTGCATATCATACTAATAGTTATAAAAGAAGGAAGAGTAATTATGAAGAGAAATTCCGCTCATCTTTGGAGAGCCTGATTAGAGGTGAACCAGGAGTGCAATTTCCTCCATATCTTCGATATCCTGATTATGAACCTGCTGAGAAATGGTACATCGGTGATTCTGAAGATGAAGAGTAGAGCTGAGAGATTTATTTTATGGTTGTAATATGATGTGAAATATGTGGTCTGAGCTTGCTACATTTGTATCTGTGCGTTGTTTTGGACTATGATTTATATTGTGTTTTGAGTTTTTATGTTCTGTTGTTGTTGTGATTATTGTGTTAGATAGTATTTCATTTTTAAATTTTATGGTAGTAGCTGTTGTTTTGTGTTTAGTACTGTGATTTAGTTAGTTTAGAACTTAACTTAATTTCATATCTTTTATAAAGTAGAAAGTCTTGCTAGCTTAGATCTTATATTTGAAATTTAGAAACTGTTGCCTTGTATTTTCTTTTATTATGTTAGTGTGTTATTTATTTTTATACCCACTATTTATAAGTCTATTGAATCTCTACATGTTAAACTAAAATGAAAATATAGAAAATTTGATAAAAAATGGATTTTACTCCTATCTTTAGTTTTATACTATCTTTAGTATAGAAAATGATTAATATAGAAAATGATTAATATAAGTGACTATCTTTAAGTGACTATCTAAATTTTTAGTATAGAAAATGATTAATATAAGTGACTATCTTTA
>NW_018251057.1:26975-50056 GCF_001263595.1 Phalaenopsis equestris
CCTAATCAAAAATTGGTTCTACATTTGATCTTTTTAAAGTATAAGACTTGATAAAATCTTAAGCTTATAAATATAATATATTAAGTAAAATTATTTTTAATAAATTTTTTAAGTAGAGAAAATAAAAGAACTAAAATCTAAATTTAGAGAACTTACTATATTTCTGAATTAGATAGAAATCCATATTTTCATAGTTCTTAACAATAAAAATTTTCAAACTTTAAGTTGGCCTAATTTTACTAATTATTTTATTTAAATTAGACTACTAGATTTCTAAATCTAAATTTTAGTAACTCCTAAAAAAACTCATATACATATCATACATATTTGGTTTTTAAAGATTAAAGTGTCATTTGAGGATAAGTAACATTTTAAGTTTGGGGGATTTTGATACACCTAAAATATATAGTGTTTTAGACACATTTTATACCTATTTTTGAGATACCTATTTTTGAGATATATACCTATTTTTGAGATACTGCACTTTAATGAAAGGAATTTTTCTGTTTTTCATGCAGATACAAATAAAAATGAAAAAAATGCTTAAATGAGTGAAAAAGGATCAAATTTGGAGCAAAAATGTGAAAAATTGTGCAAAAGAGTTTTGGCGCCTAAGCGCCAGATCCTGCGCTTAAGCGCCGGTGAAACAAAGAAAGTCGCGGTTAAGCATCGAGACCCCCCGCTTAAGCGCCCCTGGCAGGCACTAGACGGGGAAAAAAGGGTATTATCATGAAATGATGCATCTCTTGGGAAAATACATCGAATCAAGACATATTTTGAAGAGATTCCAAGGCACCTTTTAGAAAACTATAAAAGAAAGAAGAGAGGACTTAGTAAAGAGTCCTGAAAATATTGGCAAGTTTTGAAAGTTCTTTTTTTGGAAGTTAGTTCGGAGAGATTTTCAGGAACAAATTTTTATTTTACTTTATCCTTTTTGTTATTTTGTTTTGAGTGATTGTAAAAAAGAAGAAATTCAATGAAACTTCAAGAGTTTGGTGGAAGACTTGAGATAAGTTTTTATCTTTTTGTTTTAAACTACTTTTGGTTTTAATTGAGACTTTTTGTTAGTTTGACAATGATTTCTACTTTAAAACTAAAGCGTGGTTTTGTTTTCTCCATGGATTCTGAGTAGTTTTCTTTATCTTTCTTCTTAAAATGATAAGTAATTAAGTTGTGGATGGAAATTGTGGAGAGTATTGATCTTCAATGATGGAAGAGTATTGATCATTAATGTTGGAAGAAGTTGTGATGATTTAAATCCATGCACTTCATTTACATCTTGATTTGGCCAATCCAGATGTTAAAATTTGTTGTGAGAACATGTAAGAACCGGGCTGGTATTGTCTCAATCAACAATTGGAATGAATCACATGAGGTTTTATGAATGAGAATGTAGTTCATATGATTGAGAACAAAACAAAAGGGAAATATTCATTGATGGGTGCAGAGTTAGAGGACTTTAAAGTGACAGGTTAAAGCCCCCAACTAGGTTTATAGTTTTAGGTTATGATACGAGAATGTTAGCCCCTAGGTGGAGGGAATCGAGAGAACTCTAGAGTGAGAGCTAGTATCTCCCTTGCCTAGCTGGTCTTTAGAACTATTCATACTTTAAATTAGCCAATGTTCTTTATAGCATGTCTAATATGGGTAAATAATATTATTACTCATATTTGGCACAACACAAGTTAGAAATTGGTGGTGCTGACGATAAATGTTAGAGAGGGGAGACAGATGTTGTGTCCTCACTGCTATGTTTTTCCTTAAATGTTTTTTTTTATTTTTTAAAGTTAGGGGAAAAATTACATTATTATAATTTTTTTTCTTAACCGAGCAAGTACCAAAAAAAATGCCAGCTGCCACTACACCTGGTTAGAAAAAGTGTAAAAATGTAGTGTTCAACTTCTTGAAAATGCTGTTTTTTGAATAAAGTGTCAAAACACAGTTTACCTAAGTCTTGTATGCATTTTCAAAACGCACCATGCCAAATAAGCTGCCCCAAACGGGGCCTGAGTTCATCCAATTCTGTTAGGGCTCAACTCAAAACTTGATGAGCTAAAAAGGCAAGTTTGAGCCACCCTTGGAGATGGTGAGTTTGGTCATCAAAAAGTAATTTATTAAAAAATTATATAATATATATTAAAAATTTTAAAAATTCCTTAAATAATTAAAAGTATTTAATAATTAGTATTTTATTTTTTACATTGTGATGCCTTATTAGCTATCAACTTAAATATTTATTCTATTTATCATTTAATTATTGAATTAGTTTAAATTAATAATATTTTTTTCTCTTTGAGCATGAATTTGTAGAATTAAATTTAAATTTGGGCACAAACTCAATTAATTTAATCAAATTTAAGTCAAGAAAGACTCAAGTTCAACTCGGCTCATTTACACCCCTAACATTTTGAATGATTGCAGCAGCCAACTTTAACAGATTTGTCCATGCGATCAAGATGCCAAAATCAACATGTTTGGTCTGCATCGATGGCCAACGTCGTCCCTAATACTTTGAATGATTGCAGGAACCAGCCTAAGAGATTTGTCCATGCGAGCAAGGTGCCAAATATTTGGTCGGCATTGATTGCCAAAGACGACGTTTGCAAACAAGGCCGTTGCAAAAAGCCTTTTGTCATTTAATAATTGAGAAGTACAACTTCAAACCTCTCACTCTTTCTGTGAGTTTTCTTACAAACGTTTCTCCCAAAATATATATCATCTTAATCATCCTGCTTAAATCTCTTAAAATAAATAAAATATCATCTTTTTTGCAAGATATATATATTAAGGGTCCATAATGTAATTTATATTAAATTTACTCAAAGTTGTTCGAAGCTTATGGTTTACGTCACGATTTACGTCCGTGAATTACACCGCAAAACATTTTCACAAATTCCAATCGATTTTTAGATGCAGTTTTGTGTCGAATTAGCATCAGAAAAGTTGATGTTGATCCGACGCAAACCTGTAACACAGAAAAATTTTACATCTACACCATCAATATAAGTTCAAATATTTAGGAAAATTATAAATACATAAGAACTCGTTCTCATCCTCTTCTTCCTTGAATACAAAACTCACTGGTTGCAACTTATAGAAACACGGAAGATCTCAAACTCGAAGGCTATGCTTTCTGCACCCAGGCCATAGAATCTTCCCTTAAATACATAAGAACTCCTTCTCATCCTCCATAGCTCGATCTCAGACTGCGCGGTGATATGCTGACTACCATCACTGGTGGTAGTTGTTGGGGTCTGGGAGGCCAACTGCTTGTGCCGGAGTTGCTCGTACTCCTCCTACATAATAAAAACCAATGATTAATTTTCATTTTAAACATTAAGAGTCAAAATAAATGTGAAAAAATCATTTTCTTACGATATAATAAACATTTAGTCTCCAAATAGGATCATCATATGGTTGGTGTTTTCTCTAATCAGATGGTCCTAATATACTACAAATAAAAGAACTAAGTTGGAAGTGATTCATATACAAGGGTGTTATATAAATAAAGATCATGATGTTGGGCGTGATTGGCTCTGCTAGGGATTCGTCGCCTAATGGAGTTTTCATTTCCCTTCTCTGATTTCGATCATTTTGTTGGGCATTGCGATGGGGGAGCTTTGATCCTCAACTGATGCTTCTGCGGGGAAGTTTGTGGTGGGTGGTTCGTCTTGTATCTCGTATTCTAGTATTTCCTCAGGCTTTCCACAATGCGTTAGTTGTTTCAGGTGGTTGCTTTGGTCAAAAAGGCTGGTAAGCGAAAAGGTAAACCGACTATATTTCTTTTTGAGGTGGATGTTGTTACCCTTACGACATCTTGTAGGTTTGCTTTAGTGGGTATGTTATTGTATGGACATCCCAAACTTGAATTGAGTCTCCATGACTTTGAAAATTTCAAACTGAAAGGAGAGTGGAAAATAGGGTTGCTTGATGGTCATCATATCTTGATACAATTATCCAATGAAGAGGATTACACATTGGTTTTTGTTAGAAAAATTATGTGTATTTATAGTAGAGTGATGAAATTACTTAAATGGTCAATTGATTTTGATCCCCAAACGAAGCCTCCAATTGTTCCTGTCTAGATTAAATTTGAGCGATTAAAGTTACACCTATATAATCATTAGAACCTTTTATAAGAACCTTTTTTTCACTAGCTGCAGTATTTGGGACACCGCTTAAGATGGACTCACCTATTTTTTTCTATCACTAGGCCAGTTGAGGCGAGTGTTTTAGTGGAACATGATATCACTTAATCTTTCCTTCAACAGGATGTCACTTAATCTTTCCTTGAGGAAATCAGGATATGTTCTCCTCATAATGGATATTGGCAGAAAGTGGTTCTGGAGCAGCATCCTCCATATTGTTCCAACTACAAAATGTTTGGTCACTTGAAAATTTATTGTTATCACCTCCATTCATAATTAAAAGTTTGTGAAAGTAAAAGAGATGAGGTTGGTGTTAAGGAGGCTAGTGCTGCTCCCCCCCAATGAGGAGATGGTTTCAAAGGGTGTGGATACTTGACCCGCCCGGAAATATGCCGATATTTATGTTTCTTAATATGCCCACAAAATCTTAACCCTAATAATATTTAGCAGCTAGTGAGAACCAATGTAATAAGATAAAAATTAAAGAAATAGTTTTCTCACTAGGGGTACTACTCAAGTATACGTATCATTTCAAGTAATATATAATTTTCTTTAAAAACCCCAATATCAATCCTCTGAGGAAGCCGAAAACAAGTAAACAATAAAATGAAATACATGAATTTTGAATTTCAGAAAACTTTACTTAAGATTGCAACAACTATCTAAAGATGAAAATTAAGATTACTAAATTCTACAATATGTAAATAAACGTAAGTGTAATGACTTAGACAATATATAAAAAGAGACTCTATCCTTGCCAATAATTCATAATCAGTGTAGGATTTCAAAATTTATTATAAACTTAAATGTGGTATTGTGACAAATAGGGGCATACATATTTCTTTACCCTCTTTTAAATTATGCAAATAACATTGGCTAATCTAAATTTAGTGTTGACATGTATAGTAGCGTTGGGTAGGTTCTAGTATCTCATTTCTAGATTACTGATAAATCTAAAATACATAGTCTTTATGTACACATTTTTATACTTATTTTTGAGATATTAAACTTTAATGAAATGTATTTGTGTGTTTTTCTTTCATGTACAATCAAATGGATGAAAAATGATAAAATGAGTGAAAAACGATCAAATTAAGAAGGTCCAAAAAAGAACTAGGGAGCCTAAGTGCTCAGGACTGGCGTTTACGCGCCATTTATACACATAGAGCCGCACCTAAGTTACAGGTACCCCGCGCTTAATCTCCAGAAGCAGCTATTTGATGATTTATTTAATTTGGACGAATTTTTGAAGAGGTGTTTGAAACAATCCTTGGTAAAAACATGAGAAATAGTTAATGAAAATGAAAATTCATTCAATTGGCTTTTGAAAGGAGGCAACTTCTAAAAGATTCATTGAATGGGGACACATTTTGAGGAGATACCAAGAAACCTTTTGGATTTTCATAAAAGAAGACTTGGATTATTCAATGCCAATCATCATCCATCCATCCAGACCGCCACCCACATTTTATTTTTATTTTGAGTGTATTTTGTATTATAACTGAAGGAAGAGATTCACAGGAATTTATAAACATTTGGTGGAGTTTAATTTACATAAGTTTTTATCTTTGTGACTACATTTGGTTTTAATTTGAACTTCTTGTTTGTGTGCATGATTTCTACTTTTAAACTTAAGTGTGGTTGTGTTTTCTCCATGAATTCTGAGTTATTTTTTTATATTTTTCCTTAAAATGATAAGTGATTAAGTATTGGAGGGAAGTTGTGAGAAGTAATAGACTTTAATGTTAGAAGAAGTTGTGATGGTTTTAAACCTTATACTTCATTTACTTCTTGATTTAGCCAATTAAGATGTTAATACCTATTGTGAGAACATGTAAGATCCGAGATGATATTTTCTCAGTTAACAAATGGTTAGAATCACATTTGATGTCATGGATGAGAATGTAGTTTATGGGGCTGAGTGAAAATAAATAGGGAAATAAACTTTGAAGGGTGTAGAATTAGAGGACTTTAGAGGGACACGCTAAAGCCCCCAATTTGATTTATAGTTTTAGGTTTTGATACGAGATGTTAGCCCCCAGGTGGAGGGAGAAGAGAGAACTCTAGAGTGAGAGCTTGTATCTTCCTTACCTAACATGTCTTCAAGACTATTCAAACTATAGATTAGCCAATATTCTTTATAACATCTCTAGTAAGGGTAAAGAACATTATTGCTCCTATTTGGTACAACACAATTAAAATACTTCCACAACAGAATTCTCATTCTTGTTACTGATTCATGATATAGAAAAATATATTTTATTTACATTGCCTTCATCTTGCAAATATCTAGTTAAATTAGTTAGTTGCTTACTTTATTCTCAATTATTATAAAAATACAAAAAAAATTTGAACTTTCAGTCCTATTTTAGTATCTAGAGTTTAAGTAAGAATATTTTGCTAAGTAAAATTTTGTTATCTAATTTCTCATATTTTATAAGTGCATATTATATTTTCCTTGTTAGTTTGATATTCGATGATTAATCAAAAAGTCCTATATTATTTGATAACAATACGTATACTTGCATAGTATCTCATATTAAATATTATAATTATATTATTACGTGCTTTGAAATTAAGAATTTACCTAGCTTTTCTTTGAGATCAAGTTTTTGGCTTTGTTCCAGGTTAAGAATTATAAATAAGAAAATTAAGCATATAATCACATACATCGCATTAACATCTACAAAGAGAATAGGGAGCAAGTTTTTGGCACCGTTGCTGGGGATAATTAACGAGAATTGCAAAATTTTTAAAGAGATTTTTAGAAAGAAAAATTTCTATTTTTATAAAATCTTATTTAAATTTTTAGATTTACTATAGGAATATTGTAGTGTTGCTCTTATATAAAGTTCTTGTTTGTGTGTTTTTATTTAATTTTGTGTGTTTTATAGTGAGGTATGTGTAGTTTAGGATCTTGCCTAGTAGATAATCTAGGATTTCTAAAAAGAAGAAAGTTGACTCTGATCTACGTAGCAGACGATCAACAAGATCCTCTTTTCTTGTGGCACAAAAGAAAGTGGTACCCTTCCTGCACAACAAGTGATGAATGGGATCCTCTTTAAGTTATGGAGTAGAAGAAAGTCATTTCCATCCTGGATAACAGGAGATCAAGGGGGATCCTCTTTCATGTTGCGATGTAGAAGAAAGTTTTCCCTGTCCTGTGTAGCAGAAGACCAATGAGATCTTCTTTCATAAAGAAGGTGCAGAGGAAAGTCATCCCCAATATATATATGCAGAGGAAAGTGGTCTCATTCCTGCATAACAGGCAAGCAACAGGATCTTATTTTATGTTATAGTGTAGAGGAAATTCATTCCAGTCCTACGTAGTGGGCAAGTATCTGATCTTCTTTCTTGGTGTGATGTAGAAGAAAGTTGTCTCCATCATGTGTAGCAGGCAAGCAACAAGATCTTCTTTCACATTGCAGAACAGAGGAAAGATTTCCCCATCCTACGCAGCAAATGAACAACAAGATCTTCTTTTGCATTGCTGAGATGAAGAAAGTTATTTCCATCCCTACCCAATAGGTGATTTTGGATTCTCTTGCTTGTTGTTGTTGTTGCTCAGATGGAGATGAAGAAATGATGGAGTACTCCCACCGTGCTTTGAGGGTGAGATTTTAATGCTTCTGTGGAGATAATATCTGGAGAGCCCATGCAGATTAGTAAAAGTATTGGAATTACAAAGAGGCAATGTTGACTCCACTTAAAGATGAGCAGATTTATTATAACTCTTGTACAAGTATATGTTGCTCTTTACAACATTTGAATTGCCTGATATTGCATTTACAGATGAAAGTTAGCACATGCACTTTATATATAAAAAGAATAACATACTTTTTCAGACTTTTGTCTTCTGGTCTTCTGAGATTTGTATCCCTTCTGAGATTTGTATCCCTTTAGGAGTGTATCTTTTAAAGCTTGTGCATTCTTAGGCTTAGGCCTTCTAGGAGCTTGAAATACACAGGTACCTTCTAAGTCTTGTAACATCCTAAGGTCTTTGATGTATCTTTACATTTTTAGGCTTATAGCTATTTGAGGTCTTTGATGTACATGTGCCTTCTGAGGCTTATAGCCTTCTAATGTCCTTAATATACATGTGCTTTCTGAGGCTTATAGCCTGCTGAGGCCTTTGAGTGGAGAATTTGTCAACCACTTGCTCTCTTGTAGTCTTTCTAGTGAGAACCTCTTCCACTACTAGCTTTCAATTGAGACTTGCTTCTTGGGCTAGTCTTCTAGGGGCATTGTAGGCTCATATCATTGTAGGCTCATATATAGTTTTCTGCCTCTTGAGCTTAACTTTCAGAGTTAACGTACATTACCATCGAGTCTCACCTCTTGGGTTTGACTTCAAGGAGTATCATTTCTTCCACTTGAGTTTTACCTCTTTGGATCGACCTTTAGAGGCAGAGTAGCCTATGTAGAGTTTTATCATTTGAGTTCGACTTCCAGAGGTACCGTATCTTTCCATCGAGTCTTCCCCCTTGGGTTCAACTTCCAGGAGTAGCGATGGATACTTTCTCTACAACTGTGAATGTTTGAATTTTTCGATACATTTAGTCAAAGTGCATCTGTCTGATGACTGTAGCATATGTTGGAGCAGAGTTGAAAGAAGAATCCACTATGGATGTAAGACTCGTCTTGAGTTGTATAGCAAGGGATGCTCGATGACATTAACCTGTAACGAGCAAAATCATATGAACTCCACTAAAGATAGTTTACCTCTCCTAGGTTGTTGGTTGAAGCTTTTTCTTGAATATTGTAACCTGCTATGAAGAGGTTGAAGGAAATTTACCAAAGATTTTTGACCTATCTAGGAGTGCTAGTCGAAACATCTGCTTGATGAATGTATCCTGTGATGGAAGGGGTCGAATCGAGTCCCTTTTGGATCGATTAAACTCAAAATGAGATGTCAGAGATGCTATGCATTTCTCGAGATTGAGGCATAGCTTGCAATGGAACATAAGTTTCCTTGAAAAAATGGTTGTAATCATTGGTTGTCATACTCAACAAAAATGCTTAACAATTCATTAGTTGTAGCTTTTAAATCTTTTGCTCCTCAGCAGGGGCGTTCTCCACATGAACTTCTAAAGCAGCCATTGTAATGAGTCTTAAAGTAATCAGTTTCTTGATCTGGTTGAAGAGGAACTCTAGTACGAAGAGGGGGTGTTAAGGAAGTGTTATTTTAAATGAAAATTTCCCTCAGTCTAGGAGTGATTTCAAAAACTTGTTGATTGAATGAAATGTAAGATGACTACCCCACCACAGTCGTGTCAGGTGCGTTAACATAAACAAACTTTTGAGACTGCTGTGAAGGTTTCCCCCCAGCCTCGAAGAATTTGTGAAGGACATTGTGTTTGAATAGGATGAGAGAAGACAACCCTACTACAATTGTGCCTGGAACGTTGACATAAACTATCTTTCAAGACTGTAGTGAAGGTTGCCCCCCACATCGAAAAGTGCACCAAAGATGTTCTTCAAGCTGCAAGGGAGGTTCTTTGACTAGTTGGATAATGTACATCATTGGGAAATGAAGTAGGGGATCGGTGTCTCAGAATTGAAGACAGTGTCAAAGGATGCTTCGTTTCTCATTTATAATGCCAAAATGATGCGTGCTAGAAGATTCACCACCGTATAGTAATGGATAGTCATATTAGCGTTGCCCGAGAATTCAATGCACACTCAGATAAAGGAAGAGAAGTAAGCACGAGGAGACACATTAACTTTTTTACATGAAAAGACCTTGCAAAGGGGAAAAATCATGTGGCCTAGCCCAGGTGAAATAATCCACAATAGATGATGAGCACACAAGTATGCTTTTCTCCTAAATTAGGGAATATAGAATTATGAAGTTATATAAGCATAATATGACTGTAGTTCTTGGTGACAACTGGCTTCAAGCGTCCTAATCGATTGTTGTGGAGGTAATAGTCCATCATGAGTATTTAGATGATTGTTCCAGAAGAGTTGATTGGAAAGAGAAGCCATAGTAGGAAGTTGCGGAAGGTGTGGGCCATGTATATCATAGTTGGTCGCATAGACTATGGTGGTGAGTAGTACATACATTCATAGACTGCAAGGACTTGAGTTGTTCGTTGCACAAGCTATGGACCACATATGCCATAATGGCGAGTAGTAGGGCTTTCCAAACGGCTTGTTATTCGCGAACAACTCATGTTTTGTTCGTTAAGAAGCTCCTGTTTGGCTCGTTCGCTAAGTTAACGAGCCGAGCATGAAAAAAGATTTGTTCATTCGTGCTCGACTCGTTTTGGCTCAAAATACTACTCATCAATTATAATAGTATTTTAAAAAAATTTAATTGACTACAAAGCTACAAAGATTTATAATTAATTAAAAGTATTAATAAAGAAAATAGAATAAAAATTATTAAATTAGATTCAAATAATATTTAATATAAATAATAATTTTTAAATCTTGCCCCAACCCTTAATATCATATGGCTACGTGATTATGCTTGTCAAAACGACTCTTTGTTTGTGAACAGCTCGTGTTCGTCTTGCTAAGAAAACGAGCCGAGCACGAGCACACTTTTTGAGCTCGAAATATAAACAAGCCGAACACAAGCTTAGGCTCAGCTCGTGTTCGGCTTGCTTACACCCCTTGGGAGTAGTAATGATGATTGTAGATTATGAGGGCTGAAGTCGGAAGTTGCAAGAGTTGAATAACACATAGGTCGTAGTTGGTCATACAAGTCGTGTTGGCGAGTAATAATGACGTATGTGGGTTGCAAGGGTCGGTGTTTGGAGTTACACGAGCTGAGGACCATGTAGACTATAGCTGGTCATGTACGCCGTAGTGGCGAGTAGTAGTGGCGTCCGTCAGTCGTGAGGGCTAGAATCATAACATGCGCGAGCTGAGAACCATATAGGCTGTAGTTGGTCATGTAGGGGTAGTGGTGATTAGTAGTGACATCCGTAGGCTTCTGTAACCGGAGTCAAGAGCTTCATGAGCGTATGTGTGGTGCCTCATTACACAATTCTTTGAGATGCATTGTTACACCATCTTTGGGGTGGCATCCTAATGTTCGAGATGAAGCGTCACTTTGCATATTGCTTCTTGAATCTACGATGTCATTTGTCGCTTCACATAGTGGTTCATCGTAAAGAGCGAATGGATGACGGAGAGTGGTGGTCTGCATCAGGCAGCGACTGGTGGTCATCAACAGGCAGTGACTGGTTGTCGACAGCAAACAGTTACTGGTAGTCAGCAGCGAAATGACGTTGGATTTTAGCTCCTTATCTAAGCTTTAAGCTTTTCCTTATGCTTCAAGCTCATTAGAGGGATAAAGCTCTATTTATAGAGTTGCATGTGCAATTAATACAATAATATGAGCAATTTTGATCGAACAACTCAGAAGACTTCCCTGGATCAGACAACTTTTAATGGACATTTGAGTGTCTTAGTGATGTTGAAATCGACCGATCTTGGAATTGTTGGATTCGCCTTATCGAGAAGTTTGATTTGACTATAAACTTGTCAGATTCAACATGTGATTAAACTTTCAAATGTAATTTAAAAAACTCTCAAACATGGTTTAACATCTTGATTGAGTCTTGATTTGGATCAAATTGGACAACTTTAGTATCATTGGGTCCGTCTCATCAAGCTGGTCAGTTTGACTATCAATTTACTGAAATCAGAGCTCTGGACAACTCTTAATTCAAGTTTGAATATTTCTCTCTTAAGAAGATGCATTGAGATTCATGTTATACCTTGAAATTCATGTTAATCGTTATGAATTTGTTGATGGGGAATTACTATTTACATAATTTATCCATAAATTTAACTTAAATCTCACCAAACATAAAAACATAAAAATTAAATCCAACACTCCATTGATAAAATTTTTTTAGATTAATTGCTAAATAAATAACATAAATATGAATTTATTAAATGTAATTACTATGCAGATTTATGAGACATCACTCATCCTTGCTCGGCATGGCTCGCAATATCCACATAAATTTGAAAAATCCTCATCTAACAGAATTCGACAAATCCTGTTTCACTAGAAGTTATTACCCATGCCAGATTCCATAATTTTATGCGCCAAAATTATTAACATATTATATTATATATTTTGCCCTTAAAGGCCTTCAACAAACGCCTTAAGGTTTCTGTACGATGATCCGTCCTGTGTGAGCGCCGCTCTAGCCTTCTCCTTCCACTCCCCAGCCTTCTTCCTAATCTCCCTTTCTCTCTCATCATCCCCCATCAACACATCTAAACCACGCCTTAACTCCGTCGCCTCCACAACCCCATCCTCCCTTGCCTCCGCCTTCACCCCAATCCCCCATGCCGCCTCCACCAACCTCGCATTTGTCGCCTACTCAATCAACTGCGGCAACATCACCATCGGCACCCCACTCACTAATGCCTCAAACATAAAGTTCCACCCACCGTGCATCTCAAATCACCCCACAGCCTTGTGTTCCAACACCGTCACTTGCGAGCACCACTCCACCACCATCCCCCTGCTAACTTTCAAAGCCACATCCATTCCAATCCCTTCTGGTCTGCTATCCTTCCTAAGCACCCACAAGTATGGCCGCCCACTTACCTTTAGTCCCATATCCAACTCTTCCACTTGCAACAAAGTTAGTCAGGTCAAGCTGCCGAAAGCCACGTACACCACCGACCGTTCCTCCCGCACATCCAGCCACTCCATGTATCCTCCTCTGTCCTCCTCAAACAAGTCCTTGCTTCTTGTCACTACAGGCACATGGTTGTTGAACTCAGGGGTCTCATCTATCACTAGTGCTTCCAGTTGATAGAATGTGTTCACCAAAACTTTGGGTTTCTGACACTTACCAAGTTCTATGAATATGTCTTTGTGGCCAGATAGGTAGGGGTTCGGCGTTGTAATGATAGAGGTTGGGTACTTCCTCCGTAGAGAAGGTAGGCTCAGTAGTTCTATGGAGAAAGATGATTCTTTTTTATCAGCGACGGCTGAAGTGAAGCCTTGGTTGCCTTGAAAGTAGTGATAGTAGATGGTGAAGACTGACGGAGGTTGTATCCAATAGTGAATGACAAGGATGCCGAGATCTCGCACGATGTCGGTTACCCAAGTGAGCAGGATGGTGTACAATACATAGGTAACTGGGCGGCCTGTCCCAGCGAAGTTGCGGAGCAGGGCGGCCAGTGTGCGGGGGCCAATTGACTTGAGTTTTTCCATGAAAACACTTGGTTCCACGGTGTCAATATGGCCTCCTTCGTCAAGGCCATCAGAGTATGGCGCATAGGTGACAACTCCAGTGCCATTGATATTGAGAGGTGTTTCCTCTGTCGCATCATCAGGCTCGCCGGCTGCAGCAAGGGATCCTGGAAAAAGGAGGCGGTGATAGTATAGAGGGGTAGTGAGGGAGACGCGTGCTTGGGTGGTTCAGGCTAGGTGGCGTGCGAGGTGACGCACGGGATTGATCTAACTTTGGGGGGCTATGGTCACCATCAGGAAATGATGCTCTTGATTATGGTGGTGTTTATCAACCATTGTTGGGATTATTGATAAGAAGCCGACCGGCGGCTGTCCGCCGAGGAATTACGATCGATTGGTTAAAAGGGAAGATGACACTGTGTTGGATTTGGATAAGATATATGCTGTAGGTTTAAAATGGTGGCTCTGACGTTTGCGCTGACGATGAAGTTTGGGCAGGATTTGTGGTTGTCCTGCCTCCGTCGGATTTCTATTATTTTGTGTTATTCTTGTGTTACTCTTATGTTATTTTGGTATTACTCCAATATTATGTTGTGTATTTCCTTTGATTTATTACTTTTACTGTGTTATTATTGTGTTATACTGATGATATCATGGTTTTATGCAGTCCTGTGAGGCAACACACGTTTGCAATGATCCAATTGCAAAGAAGTTTCTATGCAACATTATCCACAATGAGGAAAAAACATATGAAAGCTATCGTGCCTATGCACATCACATAGGATTCACTGTTTGGAAGGACCATACTATCTACTGGCCGAACTCCAAGAAACTTAAGGTCAAAGATTATATTTGTGGAAAAGCTGGCTATAAGAAAGAGCCTAACAACACAGTGAAGTTCAGAATAAGTTCAAAAAAGTAGATGCAAGGACTGGCTGTAAGGCCATGGTTCGATTTCATGTTGATTTCGAAGGCAATTGGACAGTGGCGAAATTCATTGAAAAACACAACCATCCTTTGGCTAAAAGTGGTGACAAGCATCTTCTTCGTTCCAGCAGAAGGATAAGTGAGCTCAATGCTGATGTTTTGAGATCAATGACAAGTTCAGGGATCATAGTAACGCATGCATACAATTTCATTCCCACGGAGGTTGGTGGTGTGGAGAATTTGGAATGCACTAAGAGAGATGCATTTAATTTCATCCAAAGAGAAAGAAGACAAAGAATTGAACAGGGAGATGTCAATGCTTTAATACAATTGTTCATGGAGAGGAAAACTAGGGATAGCATGTTTGCTTGGGATTTCCAAACAGATGAGTCCGGCAGGTTAACAAGCATTTTTTGTAGTGATAAATTATGCAGGTTGGATTATGACTATTTCAGGGATGTCATAATTTTTTATACAAGCTACAGATTAAATAAATATAACTTATGTTGTGCTCCATTTGTGGGGGTTAACAGCACTAGTAGAACGTACTGTTTGGAGTAGGATTTTTGTCAGATGGGACTACTGAATCATTCATGTGGTTATTCAAATCATTCATTCGAATAATGAGAGGCAAACATCCCATAACAATCTTTATCAATCAGGATCAAGCAATGGCATGAGCCATTGCAGAATACTTCCACAAACACATCACAGATTATGTCAATGGCAAATTTACAAGAAACTTTCTTCCAAAGTACACTGTGGAGTGCGTACTAAGAGCGTTTGTGGTCTTTTTTATAAATGCTTGAGCAAGTGTGATTCTGAGGAGGAGTTCGAAGAAACATAGTCCTTAATGATTGAGTTGGGAGAACTACAAATCAATGTCTGGTAAGATGAAATGTACCATATAAGGCATGAATGGTCAACAACATTTAATAAGGATATATTCAGTATGAGAATCCTATCAACACAGAGTCAACACAGAGAAGTGAGTCGGAGTCGACCAATAATGTTTGTCATGATTTTTCAAAGCCAACTAGCTCTCTCAAGGATTGTTTTATCGGTCTTGAAAACATAATGAAATAGTGATGAAGATTTCAAATGTGGTCAGTCCGTCAGAATGCCCATGGTTAAAATCAATCCCTTGTTGAGGCAAGCTGCCTCATTCTATATAAGGAAGCTTTACACAATTACTCAAGCTTTACACAATGTTTGAACAAGAGCTATTGAATGGCTTATGTGGGCTTACAACAGAAGTATCAGTGTAGATTGAGGCTAAATATTACGTATCAAGATTAGATGATGAGGAGATAAGGCGGCCCTTGAATGTGTTAGTTGACAAAGTTACTTGTGAGGTTACATGTAGTTGCAAAAAAATTGAGATGATGGGCCTGTTGTGCTCCAATGCACTATTTGTTCTCAGTGTAGCCAAAATAAACGTGATTCTGGAGAAATATTTCTTATTGTGGTGGTCCATCAATGCTAAAAGGGATATGTATAATAGATTTGGGTGCAGAGATCTAAAATACTCTGGCTTTAATAATGTTTCTTCAAGTTCCCTTATACTTTGTTCATGCTCTCAGAAATTTGCATATCAACTCATTAATAGAGCACAAGGTAGATCATTAATAGAGCACAAGGAAATGAGTTAGCTGAGGAGTGTTTGTGGGAGACGTTTAAAAATTATATGGATATTGAGGATGCTCTAGCAGGGAGAACAATCGAGGTAAGAAAAACAAAAACGAAGAAGAAAGTCACAAATATAGAATGTAATGTGAACGACCATGCTAAAAGGAGGCGGAAAGGAGTATCTGTATCTAGGCTGAAAGGATATTGAGAAAAAAAAGAAGAAAGCTAAAAGTATAAATTTTTTAATTTAGTATTTCCTTCATTCCATGTATGAGAAAAAAATAAGACAGCTAAATTCATTCCATGTATAATGCATACTTCTAACTTGACCCATTGCATTCATGAATGAAATAAGAAGCAGCAACTAGCCTTCAAGCTATTGATGCATTCGAGCAAAGTTTGACAGATTGTCTTACCCAGGTATGTTGCTAAAATTCAGTATCATTTGATTTTTGAAGTATCATTTCACTGCCTTTTATATAAAATAGTTCACTCAATTAAACTTGGTATTACTCTCCTGCTGCAGGAATACTATGCACCGCAACTAACTGAAACGTACACTGAACTTTTGATGGATTCCATAAGTGAGAATATAGATTGATTGAAATTGTAAAAGTTGGTGTACTGTAACATCTTTAAACTTTATTGATGGTATATAATATGTTTTTTTGTTCAAATATTTCTGTCTTAATCTTGTTCAAACGTGAATAATTTGATTATCATACATCAACTGTATAACATGCTAAATAACACATACATAACACGTGAATAACATTGGAATAACACTTGAGTATCACCCTGAGTAACACGGTTAATAAAACTCTGTAGTAACACATAGATAACACTCGAGTAACATGCTGATCAACACATTGAGTAACACGTCATTAACATGCAGTTACGCGCTGAATAACACGAGAGTAACACGTAGATAATGCGTTAGCAACATGCTGAATAACACCCTGAGTAACACGTCAATAACGCCCTGAGTAACATGCTGAATAACATGGGAATAATAGGTAGATAACACGTGAGCAACACCTTGACTTAAACTTGTAGTAACCAACTGAATATTAGGCTGTTACACGCTGAATAACACGTGAGTAATACGTAGATAACATGCGAGTAAAACGTTGAATAACACGCTCAGTAACAAGATGAATAACAGGTTGTTGCACGCTTAATAACACGTGAGTAACACGTAGATAACACGGGAGTAACACGTTTAATAACGGAGTAACACGTTTAATATTTAATAACACATTGAGTAACACGTAGATAACATGTGAGTAACACGTGAATAACATGGGAATAACATGGGAATAACACATGAATAACATGGGAATAACACGTGCCTTACGTTACCGCCCTCTTAATGCGCTGTCTCGCAATGAATATTGCCCGTGTTACCGACCGATTAATCGGCATTACTCTGCATTACCGCGCATAATGTGACATGTTACTACACCGTGTTATCGCCGATTAAATCAGTGTTACTCCACCTTTCGTCGTGTTATTCAGCTGATTAATTTTTTGTAAAAAAATTTTAAACTATGTGAAGTATATTTTATATAATAAATTAACTAGGATAAGTAATTTTTTTATATTTATTAAAAATAAAAACATGAAATCATAAAAATACCAACAAGATATGAATATTTTGCCTCATATATGGCCTGTTAGACAATGCGAAGTAATTTGATATACAGTAACACAATGTAGTAGCTCTTCAAAGTGTTACTTACGTGTTATCTATGTGTTACTCTAGTGTTATTCAGTGTGTTACTTGCGTGTTATCTACGTGTTACTCTCGTGTTATTCAGCGTTTTACTCAGCCTGTTATTGACGTGTTACTCAGGGCGTTATTCAGCGTGTTACTTACTTGTTATCTACGTGTTACTTTCGTGTTATTCAGCGTGTTACTCAGCCTGTTATTGACATGTTACTCAGGGTGTTATTCAGTGTGTTACTCACGTGTTATCTACATGTTATTCAGCGTGTAACATCATGTAAATGACGTGTTACTAAGGATGTTGATCAGCGTGTTACTCAAGTGTTATTTACGTGTTACTCAGATTGTTATTCAGCCTACTATTGACGTTATATTTAGCATGTTTAAAAATCCAAAAAAAATCATAAAAATACTAACATTCACCAAGATATGAACATTTTGCTAGTAATTTATACAAATATTCAATATACAGTAACCATGAAGTTATTCCATATACAGTAACAAATACAAATATACAAAGTAAAAATATACAAATTTACTCAGAAATCCTCAAAAAATGCAAATGTCATATACAAATTCAGCTCTAAATCCTTCCATATCATCCTGCCAATTCATTTGTGCACTCCAGTCGACTTCTTCTGCCTACACTAATGTTTCCATGTACTTGCAGACGAACATGCCGCAATCAACACTATTCCTTTGTGAGGGTACATGCTTTGTAATTTGTAATCGATCGATAGGGATCATTTATGGATTTTGGCTGTAAATAAATCAGTGGCATCTCTAGCAAACATATTCACCTCCATAGTTAAAGCACTATTGTGTTACTCTTTGAATGCTATTGTGTTACTTTTAATTGAGTTTAATGTACTTACAATTTTTGTAGCGCCAGCCTTATGTATCTGGATAGGTAATGAGTCGTATATTCTCCATTTTCTCAGCTTGAGATCTAGAACTAACAAGATCCAATGCTGATTATGAATGATTGGAAAGAAAATGGCTTTTACATCTTTTACGGCTTTATTGGTGATATGTTGGACGTAGGGCTTGCTACCATATGTCGTATGCATCTGCATAAAATTATTACTTTAAGTGTGTAGGAAGTGTGTAGGGAATATATGACTTAAACTTGTATAAATAAATATAAGTTGTTGAACATACCCCATACATTAATGAAACATACAGGTAAGGTTGGTACAACTCTAGTCTCCTTAAAGTTCCTCTACACCGCATGAAAGCAAATAGATCAACATGTTCGTCTGCAAGCCACTTATTTAATAGTATGTCTTCGAGTGTCGATCAATAAATCAAAATATGGCCTCTGTTAATTATAACGTCACTGCATTGATAAGAAAGAAAGTTTCCTTTAATTAAATACAGCAAAAATGCGTAACATTAAGCATTAAAATAGTGGTGGGCATTTACTTACCATCCAATGTATCTAGATAGGCACTGGTCTATTTCTTCCCGCATTTCAATTGGTATCAATGACCTACCAGGATACTCAATAGTTGAAGCTGGAGGACGTAGCTGCAAAATAAAACAATCCATGGATAACACAAAATAAGAACATATAAGATATGCTTCAAACTATATAACTATATTTTTTTTCTACAACTATAGCATATTCGTCTGCATTAGAACAATGGCTTTGACTCAAAATTTGTTGATAACCAGTTGGATCTAAGATTTCTTCATCTAAATTGAATTCAGTATGTACATTTTCATCTGAAACTTGGACCTCTTGGGAATCACTCCTTTTTGAATCAGTATTTACAACGGAAGTCAGAAGACACGTCTAAAATAAAATATTGTTAAAAAAAAATAAAGTAGGAATGTAAATACTATAGTACAAATTAGAATGACATACTCACGGAATGGGACAGAGATTCAGGAACACCCTTTATTGCTCGTTCAACTTCTTTGGGGTCTTCATGGATTGTCTCATCACCCAAATCTGCGTCTTGTGCTTCTCTTATTGTTTTTTTGGCATCTTGGGCCTGTCCGAGAAAATCTGTATGTACAGGATCAGCTGGATGCACAATATCCTTTGTAGGATCAACAACATCCACATAGGTTGTACTTGGGAACAAAAAATCTATGTCTTGTGCATGTCTTATTGTTTCTTTGGGAACATCTGTATTTACATGAGCAATAATATCAATATCATCACTTTTTCTATGTCTTCTCTTGAACTGGTATTGAGATACAGGGGGCTCCACTGTCCTCTTTTACTGAAGTCCACTGCGGTTGATCTTCTTACTTTGAAGTTGAGTTTGACTTGTCTCGAATATTATTTTCTCAACAACCTTGTCAGCCTTAGTTTCAAATAATCTGTGTACTAAACCTGTAAGGGTGAACAATTCTTCTACCACAATATTCATTTGTCTACTCATACCAATCATTGTATCTTGTATATTTAAGCTTATTTGTTTTTGAGATTTCAACATCACAAATAGTACCCCAAAATCAGCACTCTCCATCGTATATCCAGGTATTGGGGTTATATCACTAGAAACAATTGTACCCTTGGCATACAATCTAGCTTGCCGTAGTTTTGTGTTGTGGAAGTTTCCTTGAAGGACTCAGTGGTCCCTGCTCTTGATTTGCAAGCAGTTGTACTTCATCTTCCCTCAAATCTAAGAATTCATCATTAACCTACAATAAAAATGTATTCATCAAAATTTTTGTAAGCATTCATAAAAAAATATTAAACTGAGGTGTCAATAAGTTGTAATAAAAATTAAATGATTTACATGATCAAGTCTCTTCAAGGCTTCATGAATCTTCTCAGCACTCAACCCATGATTGGTTGGCCACTTAAGAATGGGAGGTTTAGCGTCAAGTGCAGCATGAGTTAACAGAGAGGTGTGCTCGTAAAACCAAAGCTGAGGATGTTTTACACCATCAACATGTATGCAAAAGTTAATACAACAAAACAAAAATTCAGAAGAATAATGTTTTAATGTAAAGAACAAATACTTACCGTTAAAAGTCGTTAAAATAAATACAAATCCTTAAATATAGTCAATCAACTTATTCTGCCTTAATTTCATCAAGGCGATTCTCACTTGATCGATGATCATATGACATATGGTAGCAGACCAATTAAAGGACAGAAAAGCTTGCACATTTACAGCAAAAGAAGATAGCTCTGCATGCACATGAAAATTGCTTGAAGGAAAAAATAAATTAGTTCGTATGAATTTCATATACAACTACTCAAAAGGAGTGGTGGAAGCTCCTTCTGCAAAAAAGTTTGTCAATTAGTTGTTTATTTGTCTGACATCCACTTTTGATAGGGGTCCTTTCTTCCATGAAATAGGCTCTCCTCTATTTGGCATCCCTATCAACAAAGCCACGTGGTCAGCATGTAACTTAACCTCCTTTCCACCCATTTTAAAGACCCTTTTGAAGACAAGACCCCCTTCTCATTATCCCAACATCTCAAAATATGTAAAGTCATGACATTATCCTGGGGATATGGGGGCATGTCAAAGAAATTGAACAACCTAATTTTCTTTAAATTATTAATAGTTTCCTCTGAAAGAAGTTCTCAAATTGCTACCAAGGCACCTCTCACTGCAGATGGACGACATTTACAATTGAAAGTCCTTACACTCATGATTCTGCAAATTAAAGAAACAACAACACATTATTAGAACCATATGGAGATGCACTATTTGTTATTGATGTGTTATTCATGTGACATGAAACTCACCATGAGGTGTTACTCTTGTTTACACATCAGTGACACCTCAATAAAACTTCCATGACATAATAATAATAATTCAACATAAGTTACTTCGGTGTTATTTGTGTTATCGCATGAATAACACATCAATAATACAAGAATAACACATCAATTTTACATCAGTAACACATGAATAACACATCTAATACACTTAATTAATAATCACAAGAATAGCACATGAAATTGATGTGTTATTCTAAATTTACAATCACCCTAAATAGAAGCACGAGAATAATACATGAATAAGAAGGGAGTAATACATGAGTAACACACTGAAATAGCACAGTAATAACCCTACATAGAAGCATGAAAAATACAGAAGCATAACTAATTACACACCAGTAACACAGGAATAACACATGAAGCGCACTTAATTAACAATCACCCTAAACAAAAGCATATCACATCAATAATACATGAATAACAGAAAAATAATACTTGAGTAACACACCAGTAACACAGTTAAAATATAAGAAAATAATACATGAATAATACACGAATAATACAAGAATAACAAATCAAAACTATGTCATTAAATAACAGTCACCCTAAACAGAAGCGTAACACATCAATAATAAATGAATAACACGAAAATAACACATGAGTAGCACACCAGTAACACAGTTAAAACACAGGAAAATGATACATGAATAATCTAAGAATAACACATCAAAACTATGTCATGAAGATATCTGTGAGTCCACAAATTTGGTTTTATGCAGTTATTGAGGTAGGTCTATTTCTGTGCTGATGATTCAAAGCCATGTTGTGTTACTTGTGTGGTATTGATATGGTATTCTTGTATTTTTGATGTATTACTGATATGTTACTGTTGTGTTATGTGATACACCTAAAATATATAGTATTTTTAGACACATTTTTATACCTATTTTTGAGATATTGCGCTTTAATGGAAGGTATTTTTGTGTTTTTTATGCAGATACAAGTAAAAATGGAAAAAATTGCTTAAAGGAGTGAAAAAGAATCAAATTTGGAGTAAAAAGGTGAAAAATTTTGCAAAAGAGTTTTAGCGCCTAAGCGCCAGATCCGGCGCTTAAGCGCCGATTAAACAGAGAAGGCCGCGCCCAAGCACCGAGACCCCGCGCTTAAGCGCTAGTGGCAGTTACTAGACTAGTAAAATCGGTTTTCATGAATTTTAAAGAGATTTTTGAGGCACACATTGGCTTAATAGGTGGTTGTAACCACCATGGACGAATATTATCATGAAAGGATGCATCTCTTGGGCAAATACATCAAATCAAGACACATTTTGGAGAGATCCCAAGGCACCTCTTGGAAAACTATAAAAGAAAGAAGAGAGGACTTAGAAAAGAGTTCTAAAAATATTGCCAAGTTTTAAAAGTTCTTTTCTGGGGAATTAGTTTGGAGAAATTTTCAGGAACCACTTTTTATTTACTTTATCCTTTTTGTTTTTTTTTGTTTTGAGTGATTGTAAAAGAGAAGAGATTCAAAGGAACTTCAAGAGTTTAGTGGAGGACATGAGATAAGTTTTTATCTTTTTGTTTTAGACTGCTTTTGGTTTTAATTCAGAATTGTTGTTGGTTTGACAATGATTTCTTCTTTTAAACTAAAGTGTGGTTTTTTTTCTCCATGGATTTTGAGTAGTTTTATTTATCTTTCTTTATAAAATGATAAGTAATTAAGTTTTGAATGGAAGTTGTGGAGAGTATTGATCTTTAATGTTGGAAGAAGTTGTGA
>NW_018251057.1:50747-51635 GCF_001263595.1 Phalaenopsis equestris
GACAACAATACATATACTTGCGTAGTATCCCAATATATATATATATATATATATATATTAAAAAATTAAATTCTTGTTTTTCTTGAGGATCAAGTTTTTTGTTTTGTTGCAAAATAAAGAAATATAAGTGAAAAATAACATTAGAACTATTGTATTCAGCATTAAATATTCAGGTTTAAGCATTAAGTATTCATGGATCAAGTATTTGGCACCGTTGTCGGGGATTAAAATCTTCAAGTAGTGGTGTCAACTTTATAAATACTTACATATACAAAATATCGGGGTCAAGTTTTTGGCGCCATTCCCGAGGAAGAGGAAAGAAAACTAAGTAAATTTCTATTTTTAAAAAGTCTTATTTAAACTTTAAATATTATATCTTATTTTGTATGTTTTATTTGATTTTATTTTATTTTATGTTAGTGTATGCGTAGTTCACATTTTGAAGGACTAGTGCCCTACGACTCTGAATTAGAAAGAACTATTAGAAAAATCAGAAAAACCAAAAAAATTAAAAATCTTGAAAAATCCAAAAAATAAATTATAGAAATGACAAACCAAAATAATTAAAATGCTGAAATTCATCAAGAGTTTAGACCTTTAAGAGATTATGCCAATCCAACTGTAGATGAACTTCATTACAGTATTCAAAAACCTACTGTTGTCGCTAATTCGTTTGAGCTTAAACCTGCTATTATCCAAATGATATCAAATAATCAATTTGGGGGATCACCAACTGAAGATCCAAATTTACATCTTACCCATTTTCTAGAATTGTGTGCTACATTTAAATACGATGGTGTTTTAGATGATGCCATAAGACTTAGGTTATTTCCTTTCTCACTGAGGGATAAAGCTAAGATGTGGTTGAATTCGTTAGCACCTGGATCT
>NW_018251057.1:52290-52896 GCF_001263595.1 Phalaenopsis equestris
AACCAAGTAAACCCATTGGGAAACTGGAACAACCAAGGAAATAATAATTATAGATCTACTTATCCTCCAGGTATTAACAGTAATGCACACTTTAAGGATTAGAAGTTGTCCATAAAAGAAGTGGTGTTACAAATGGGTAATCAGTTACAAAGTCAAGGAGCTACAATTAGAAATATTGAGAATCAATTTGGGCAAATTGCAAGTTTATTAATATTAAGTAATAGATCCGTAATAGATCCCAAGGAACACTTCCTAGTAATACTGAATCAAATCAAAAAGACCAAAATAAAGAGCAAGTTTAAGTCGTACAACTTAGAAGTGGAAGAGAGTTGGAAGGTAGGATTCAAAAAGAGATTGAAGTAGAGAGAGAAGAAATTGAAGAATTAAAAGAGGACACTCTGAAAGATTCTAAAAGAAATATTTCTCCGCCCAAAATTGATTTAGAAAAACTACCACCTCCATTTCCTCAGAGACTCCGACAACAAAAGTTGGATAAGCAGTTTTCAAAATTTCTAGAAATATTTAAGAAGCTTACAATCAATATTCCATTTGCTGAAGCCTTAGAACAAATGCCAAGCTATGTAAAGTTTATGAAGGATATTCTCA
>NW_018251057.1:53185-54848 GCF_001263595.1 Phalaenopsis equestris
AATTTATCTTTCCTGTTAATCTCATTGTGTTAGACATGGAGGAAGATAAAGAGATACCTATCATTTTGGGGAGACCTTTCCTAGCCATAGGAAGAGCAATGATTGATGTGCATAAATGGGAATTAATAATGCACGTTAATCATCAAGCTATTACATTTAACATTTCAAAATCAATGAAATACCTCGTAAAAGATAAAGATGATGAATGCTATAGAATGGATGTTATAGGATATCTGAGCGAATGTCATTTCAAGACTACTTATGAAGAAAAATCTGAAGAAAAAAATTTATGAGGAAAAATATTTGAACACAAGCAAGAAAAGCAATTAGATCAATGTGTAAACCTTTTGAAGGAAGATTCAAGTTATGTTCAATAAAGTTTTGAAATTTTGGACATTATAGACAAAGATAAATCATTTTGGATATTATAGACAAAGATACTTCCTGAACATTTAAAATATGTCTTTTTAGGAGATTCCTCTACTTTACCTGTTATAATTTCCTTAAAGTTAACAAATGAAGAAGAAGAAAAGCTGATGAAAATTTTAAAAAATTTTAAGGAAGCCTTCAGATGGACAATTGCTGATATTAATGGAATCAGTCCTTCAAATTGTATGCATAGAATTAATCTGGAAGAAAACTACAACCCAGAGCTGATCCACAAAGGAGATTAAATCCTGTTATGAAAGAAGTTGTTAAGAAAGAAATTTTAAAGTGGTTAGATGCTGGAATTATCTACCCTATTTCAGATAATGCATGGATTAGTCCAATTCACTGTGTTCCTATGAAAGGAAGAGTCACTGTAACTACAAATAAGCATAATGAGTTAATACCTACTAGACAAGTTACAGGGTGGTGAATATGCATCGATTATAGAAAATTAAATCTTGCCACTAGGAAAGATCATTTTCCACTACCCTTTTTAGATCAAATGTTGGATAGACTAGCTGGGCATAAATACTTTTGTTTTCTGTATGGAGGATCAAGAGAAAACAATATTTAACAGTCCTTATGGTACTTTTACTTTTAGAAGAATGCCCTTTGATTTATGTAATTCCCCTTCTACATTTCAAAGATGTTCTACATTTCAACTTCTACATTTCAAAGATGTATGATGGCAATTTTTTGTGATTTAATTGAAAAAGAGATTAAATTTTTTATGGATGACTTTTCAATGTATGAAACTTCATTTGACTCATGTTTAGAACATTTATCTAAAGTTCTTAAGCGCTGTGAAGAGAAAAATTTAGTCCTTAACCGGGAAAAATGTCAATTTATGTTAGGAGAAGGAATTATATTAGGTCATCAAATATCAGAAAATGGTATGGAAGTAGATCCTGCTAAAATTCAAGTGATCGCTCATTTACCTTATCCAACAAATGTAAGGGAAATTAGGAGTTTTTTTAGGACATGTTGGATTCTACATGCGATATATTAAAGACTTTTCTAAGATTTCTAAGCCTTTAAGCCATTTACTGGAGAAAGATGCAATTTTCAATTTTGATGAGGAATGCCTAAAAACTTTTAAATTATTAAAAGAAAAATTAATCAATGCACCAATTATAGTTTCACCAAATTGGGAGAAACCTTTTGAACTTATGTGTGATGTAAGTGATTATGCTATTGGAGCTGTTTTAGAACAAAGATATGATAAAATTTTCAA
>NW_018251057.1:54871-55507 GCF_001263595.1 Phalaenopsis equestris
GATCATATTTGAATGGAACTCATTGTATAGTGCATACAGATCATTCTGCTATTAAGTTCTTAATGAAAAAGAAGGATACTAAACCGAGACTTATAAGATGGATTCTTCTTTCACAAGAATTTGATTTTGAAATAGTAGATCATAAGGGAATTGAAAATCAAATTGCTGATCATCTGTCGAGGCTTGAATTAGAAAAACCACTCTATTTTGAAAAATAAACTAATGAACATTCTCCAGATGAAAAATTGTTCACTATAAATGAGTGGCGTGTTCCATGGTATGCCGACATTGTGAACTATATTGTTAGTGATCTTAAACCCTATGGAATGACATACCAACAAATGAGGAAATTTATTTTTGATGCTAAGACTTATTTTTGGGATGACCCATATTTATATAAATAAGGAAAGGATCTGAAATTTTCAAGAATGTCATAATTCTGATTTTTGGGGACATTATGGTGTTGATAAAACAACATATAAAACTCTACAATCTGGATTTTATTGGCCTACAATTTTTAGAGATTTTAATGCTTATATCAAAAGTTGTGATAGATGTCAAAGAGTAGGCAATATTTCTAGAAGAAATGAGATGCCCCTCAATTATATGCTAGAAGTTGAAATATTTGATGTTTGG
>NW_018251057.1:55830-62483 GCF_001263595.1 Phalaenopsis equestris
AAATTAAAAGAATTATGGAAAAATTTGTAAATCCATCAAAAATGGATTGGTCAGTCAAACTTGACTATGCTTTGTGGGCTTATAGGACTGCATATAGAACTCCTATAGGAATGTCCCCATATAGGCTAATATTTGGGAAAGCTTGTCACTTACCAGTTGAAATTGATTATAAAGCATGTTAGGCTATTAAAGAGTTTAATTATAATTTAAAAGATGCTGGTGAGAAAAGATTGTTACAATGAAATGAGCTTGAAGAGAGAAATGAGCTTGAATTAAATGAGCTTGAAGAGATAAGGAATGAATCTTTTGAGAGTGCTAAGTTTTGAAAAGAAAAGATAAAAATGTGGCATGATTGAAAGATTCTTACTAAAAATTTCAGTTAGGGCAACAAGTTTTGCTTTATAATGCAAGGTTAAGATTATTTCCAGGCAAACTTAAGTCCAGGTGGATGGGCCCATTTGTTGTGATAAAAGTTTATCCTTATGGAGTTGTAGATATTAAAGATCTTAATTTTGAGAAAATTTTAAAGTGAATGGACATAGAATGAAACCTTATCATATAGGGGATCAATAAAAATATAATGATGGAATGATGTTGGGTTAACCAGAATGAGCACTGGTTACGTCGTCAGCTGACGACGTAAAACCAAGCGCTTTGTGGGAGGCAACCCATAGTTATCAGTGTGTTTTTTCTTTGATTGTTGTTTTGAGTCTGATCAAGAAATTTGGGGTAGTATTTTTGATTTTATTATGAGCTATTAATGATTTTTATACTTTATTTAGTAACCCAGACATGTTAGAATAAGATTTTGGGCGTTAAGTTGACTGGTGCAAAAATATGTACTGACGCTTAAGCGCCAGATCCGGCGCTTAAGCGCGGCAGTTTAATCACATGTGCAAATTTCGATTTCTAGAAGGTATAAGTGCAATTTAGTTGGAATAAACGAGTCTTGGCAGTTTCTAGTCGTGCCTAGAAGTTATGAGGGGGAATTATATCTATAAATAGAAGGGGTTTGTGAAGGAATTTCACCCCGGATTATTTTTAGCCCTAAAAGTCTAACAAATAGAGAGATTTAGAGAAAATGTCTTCATGGGAGATGAATTTGAAGAAGAAATAAGAAGCCATGAAGAAGAATTTCATTAGTCAAAGTGCGCAGGAGATGTATAACAGTTTCTTAGCCGTTGGTATTGAAGGGATATCTGAGAAGATCAACAAGATGGAGAATACTATATTTGTATTAGAGACTAAGGTGCTTGAATTACATGCTCATCTAGAACATATTGGGTGGCAACTTAAGAAGTAATTCAACCATACCAGTTATATAGAGGAAGCAGATAAGGCGATGTTCCTAAAGCAAAAGTGGATCGAAGATGATAATATTAGAGCTCGTCACCATCGTCCGTTTTATCAACTCTATATTCCTGGAGAGACTACTGAAAGACAAGAATTTGTTCCTTCTAATGAAGAGTGGCATTAAGTTAAGTGTTAGGAATTGTGTGTTTGGAGTCATGTTTTTAAGTGTGTTAATGTTTATGTCTTGTGTTTAGTGTTTGTGTCACTTATGTGTGTTGACCTCATTTTTTGTTGAGGTCTAGTCTTTCTTTTTAGTAGCCTAAGGTCTAACCATAAGACTTCCTATTGACTATTCTTAGAGAACTAGAAAAGGCACCCTCCCCATTAGAAATTTTAAACTCTTCTTTACTCAACTTGAAGTTCCACATATTAAGCATAACCTCTAGCACTTAGTAGGTGGGGTCATTATGGGGGAGCTCAAAGAGAGTTCCTATAGGGCTATTGACCTTAAGGTTGACCTTGAGTGTTGGTCTAGAGCTAAGGCACTCACTTCACTCACAATCACTCACTACCCTAAACCCAGAATTTTCTGACTTTGGTCCCTTGAGGGCTAGGGTTTAGCTAAAACCAGTACATAGAGGACCCAAATGGGGCTTCCATTGGTCCATGGCTTACATTTGGTGGTTAGTTCCCAAATTTTACCCAAAATACTCAGTCTAGCCTTTTGCCCATAAACTTACCCAAATTACCCAAGTACCCTTGAAACCCTAAATTTGGCCAAAATTCCCAAATTTATCTAAAATACCTAAACTTGTTCAAAAATCATTTCAAACATTTTGAAAACACCCAAATTACCCAAAATCACCAAAAATTGCCAAATTACCAAAATGCCACTCCTTAGCCCAAAATTTCAAAAATTTCAAAAAAATCCCTAAAATTCTCAAAGTATTTCAAATATTCCCAATTTCATTTTTCTCAACTACCACATGACCTAATTTGGCCAATTTGACTATCTTTGTCCAAAACCCCCAAATTACCTTTAAAGGCCCAAATTTCCCCAAATTCAACTTAAATGTCCATCAATTTGATCCCAATCTCCATCAAATTGATCCCAATCTCCTCGAGATTCAATCCCAAACTCAAATTCACCCTCAATGTGACCAAAATAAACCAAATCCAAGCTCAATTGGCTCATGCTTTGAGCCCAATTTTGATATAGGTCAAACCCGCAATTTTGGGCACATGACCTAATCTCACCAAATTGAACCCATAGTCCACTCAATTGACCACAATTGATGTTGTAAACTCTTCATAACATTCCTACACATTAAAATTGACTTTCAATTGGCCTTGGTGAAACCTCAATTTCAATTCATTTCAACTTAAGTCCAAAAATCTCCAAATTTGCCCCAAATAGGCTATGTCCCCAAATTTCACCAAATTGATTGCCGTAATCCCAAAATTGACACCCAATTCATGTTGAAAACTCTTTATGGCATTCATATTGACCATTATCAATAATCAATTTGGACTTAGCCCAAGGTTAGCTCAATCTAGACCAAAGTCTAGCCCAACATGCCCAAAATGACCAATTTTCAAATTACTTCAAATTGACCCTCCAATTGAACTAACCAAAATTCTTCCTTATAATCACTTACACCAAATGCAAGATTTATTTGCACCAATTAACATGGCTAACCTACCCCAAACCCAAATTTTGGTCATTTGCACCCTCTTGGACCCACACACTAAATGTAGCCTAACCACCCCTAAGCCATCAAATTAATGACTCCACAGCCATTAGTTGGACCCTAAGATTGAGACAAGACTCACCTAACCACCTAAGCTAATACATGGACCAATGACCTATTAAATCAAGGGATTTCATGCCATAATTGCTTAATCTTAAGATTCTTTTTGCCAAAACTAAACCTTAGCCCATTAAATTGCTGTGACATATTCCCCTGGGTTCCCTGAGCTCCTAGCCACCTCCCCTTGCCATCTGCCATGGTCGGCTGGCCTAGCCACCGGAGAAGCCAAAACAAGGGTCACCCCCTATTAAACTTCACCCAATTCAAACCTAGAGGCCACCTCACCCAAATAAGATGTTAGAGCCTCTCTGCCCTGCACATAAGCACCACATTGTACCCCCCAATTGGCCATGAAAACCACCATTTAGCCATTTTTATAAAAGCTCACCTCCATTGCCATGGAGGGAGTACTGAAATTTTCTCAGAGAGAGCCTCCTAAATCACTCACAGAGCTTCTTTGAGACCCCTCAGTGCAATCCAACCATCTTCCCCCACTGATTCCCACTGTGGAATTTTGAGCTCAAACTTCTACCTAAAACTAGGACAAAGCTCGATCTACCTCCACAGTCCACCAAAATTAAAGTACTTGTACCCACACCTTCATAACACTGAAAGAAGACAAAGCCCCATCAAACCCCCTTCCACAGAGCCCCTAGTGTAGACTTTGATCAACACCTGAAATCGAGCTTGGTCGAATTCATACCTAGACCTTACACCACAGTAAGAGGCTCAATGCCTAGCCTCCTTGGACTCCAACGAAAGAGCCAAGCATCTTTGATTGAAGCTTCCATTCTCAAAGCAAAGGTATTGAACTCCTCCTCATCCCGAACCTCTTTTGATTCTTCATTTTCCTGGGCTTGATTTCATGGCATCTTAACCATATAGAAATGTTCCTCTAGTCTAGACGAGCCTCTAGTCTAGACGAGCATTTCGAGCATTTTAAAAAAAATTTCATTCAATTTGGTTGAGAAATGAGGGAGATATCAAGCTTTGAAGATGGACGGTTCTCAGGCTAGGCCATTGGGGACGATGACGGAGCGCCATTCGATCGAGCGTGTATCGGATGGACGGTCAAGATGATGCCAGACATCGCTTCTTTACATGAACCGTGGGATGCGTGGCTGCTAGTATGGACGGCGACATAAAATGGGAGCGCGCCGCGTGGAGCTTTAGAGCTACCTAGGATCCAGTCAGCACCGCACGTTTAAATAGATAAATAGGGAATAAAAAAATCAAAAAATGACCCATAACTTTAAAAATCCATATCTTGGTGTAAAAAAATTACAAAAATAAAATAAAAATATCCTCTTGCTCAGTGAACGGAGGAGAACAATTTGGAAATAATTTGAAGTCCATTTGATGCATGTTTTATTTTTAATTAATTAAATACTGTTTTGAGTCTTTTAATTTTCCATGCATATAAGAATTTCATCATGGTTTGAAATTTTGGCATGTTGTAGCCTCTGTCAAGGGGAACACTCTCTGATTTTCCCAAAGTAAGAAAAGACCTCTAGACATAGATCCATATTTTTCAAGTTTATGTCTATAATTTGCATAAATTAATCATAATAATCAACATGTTGTTTAAAAAAATTCAAGTAAATTTTGAAAGTTTTACTATGACCAGAGAACCCTTAGGAAAATCTCTCATGAGTAAAGTCATTTAAAATACACCTAATCTTCATAAACCCTAAAACACTAAGGTAATTAATTTTGTAAACTACAAGCATCAAAATGACTTGATTTTTTATCTCCACTATTGTCTAAGATCCAGAGAACTCCACATAAAAATTTCAAAGCATTTTGAGTTCATTTAATGGCCTAAATTGATTTTTCAAGTTAAATATCTTTTTTGACACTAAAATGATTTTTAATGATCAAAATATAACTCAAAAAAATTATGAAAACTTGTTTTTGAAGTTCTCTGAGATCATGGGAATTTTATAAAAAATAAAATGTTATTTAAAATAAAAACTTTATTTTTAAGCCTATTTTAAAAATTTAAATAATTAAAAATTCATAAAAATCACAAAAATAATAAAGTTCATGAAAATGTTCTAAATTGTTTTCTAAGCACTTAGAAATAATTGGAATATTTTTCCTAATTTTCTAAATAAAGATATTATATTTTGAAGCTTAAAATAATTTTTAAAGGCTAAAAAATGGATTTCCACAAAAATAATTCTAATAAATTAAAGAAAAACCAGAAAAATATAAAATTTGCTTCTCGAAAAAAATACAAAACTTATTTTGCCCCATTTAAAATATTTTATATTTAATAAATACCCCATAACTTAAAATAATTATAATAATTCAAATAAAATTCAAAAAATCATGGATTTTTTTCCAAATAGCTCTTTGGTTTAGGTCTACCTCCAGTAAAAATTTCAAGTGATTAGGCTTCACCTTGGTCAAGTTAGCAAATTTTCTTTGAAAAATCCAATTTTTGCATGAAAATAATTATATAAATTAAATTAAATTTTGAAAAATCACATTTTCTCCTCGGATGTCTTAATTGACCCATGAATGAGGTTGGATAAAAATTTTAAAGTCATTTGATTTGAATTTGACAAATTATGAAGTGTTAGAGCCTTAGGGACAAAAAATGTAATTTTAAGAATTTGGCCTTAATTAACATTTAGGCTTAATCCAAGGAGGGAAAGGGGCAACCTCTAATCTTAATCAGCTTGTTCAGAAGACTGAAATTAAAAGAGGATTTATTGGTAGAAACCAACCTCACTTTCCTAATTAAAAGGATAAATTAATAAATTTCTAAATTATTGAAATTTGGAAGCTTATTAAAATTAAATGAACCTAGGACTTAGGGGTATGACTTTTGAAGTTAATAATTAATCAATTTAACACCCCTATTTGATTTTCAAATGAAATTCAAATAATGAATCATGATCACCTAAAACTTAACCTTTTCCAAATTAATTAAGACACTGACATAAGACTTAAGGGCTTAGTAGTGATCTAAGTTAAATCGAGACTGATTAAATGAGGATTAGAAAAGAAAACATAGCTAAAATTTAAGACCTTTAAAAACACTACGAGCCCAATTAGGACCAAAATTTGGCTAAGTGTTCCAACCACACTGGCTTGCCCCCTTTAAGGGTCTTCATTCACATAATATTCAAAATTAAATTAGAAATGATAATTACCTTACTCTTAAGAATAATTAGGAAATCAATGTTCATTGAGCATTAAGGTATTCATATGATGAATTATTAAACAACATAATAAGTTTAATGAGTTCGAGGCTTTTCACCAGGTGATAAGAGGGAAGCATGAACCTGCTTCTTCCTCCTAACCTGTTGGATACCTCAGTTGGATATGAACCTGCTTCTTCCTCCTAACCTGTTGGATACCTCAGAGGTCTACTAAACTTAATATGCTTTGCTTAACAAAGTCATACTTAATTAAAATCCTAAGGACCCACAAAGATATGATATACGGTTAGGAAAACTACCAAAACCTTACTTTTCTGCCTCTACATGAACTGCCCTCACATGCATTTTAAGTTTCAGGTGGTGGAACGAGAAGACT
>NW_018251057.1:63176-63683 GCF_001263595.1 Phalaenopsis equestris
ATTTTGAGGTTGTCTGCTTATGCAACATAAATCCTCACCTTATCTTTAGGCCTTTGTACAACCATGTTGTACAATATAAGCCCTAAACTTGTCTTAGGATTCCGAGGTTGTCGTTTGTCACGACCTAAATCCTCACATCTTCCAGGTTATTCGTGTGATCATCTCATATGAATGTAAGCCCTAACAAATAAAATTGGCAGGATTAAACACCTAAATATTTAAACACCTAAATATTTTCCTCAAAACTGAAGCCAAACAATAGGATAGACTGGAAAGGCACGGAGGTTCTCCTCCGGATCTCTGTCATCCTCTAGTTCTTCTTCCTTTGAATTCCAAAAAAAATGTTCCAAATTTAAGTCAATCCCATTTCACACCTCTTTGTCCGATTTCATTGAAAAGTCCTTTCCTTTGAATTCCTTGAAGATAATATTTCTTATTTTTTATCGAGAGTTTTCTTAGATGACTTCAGTCATTTAAGATGTAATTAACTATAGGGTCTTACCCTTA
>NW_018251057.1:63743-70779 GCF_001263595.1 Phalaenopsis equestris
GATGTCATATATTCCTTAGTTTATTTGATCGAGCCTCATCCTCAAGTCTTGTGTTTATCCTTCGGGATAAATACATGATTTGAGGTATAACGCTCTTTCATTTAAACTATGAAAAATATGGGGTCAGTTTAATTTCATATTTTTTTAAACATTAAAACGTCCTTTTGAAGCAGGTGACGAGATTTTGATTTCGATGACCGACAGCTTCTTACGGGCAACCCCTTAACCAAAATAGTGTCGACAATGTGTTTAACTATAAAATGTGTGTTAAGTGTTTTGTACTTAAGAAAATTTTCTCATCCAAGGCTATTTAGAGAGAAAACTAAGTGTTAAATATGTTTGTACTTGTTTGTGAATTAATATAAGTTTTTTTTGTCACAATTTGTGTTATTTTTAGCCTCAAATTGAATTAATTATTATAAAGAATTTTGAGAGAAAAGGGAGTTATAGAAAGTAAAAAATAGTCATTGCAGTGCTATGAGACCATTTGGGGGGGGGGTTTACTTAGGCTAATTGTGCATGTTACTTAAAATTTTGAAAATTGTGCACTGGCACCTAAGTGCTACATCTCGCACTTAAGCGCAAGCCAACCCAAGAGGCAGGTGCCTAAGCGCCACTTACCCGCGCTTAAGCGCCGGTTCACAAAAAATGGTTTGAAAACAGTTAAAAGTGAATTTTAAGCTCAAAATAACCATTTTTAACACCTCATATCATCTTCCACAACTCAAAATCACGATTTTAAGGGATAGGGCAAGTGGAATATGAAGATTTATTGGTGGAATCGAGTGAGGTTTGCTAGATCCAAGTTCCTTAAGGTAAGAGCTTTACTTCTATGCAAAAATTTTGGATTTTTACCATATATTTTGAGCACATTTGGAAGATTTCAAAAATTTACTATCCATGGTGAAAAGTGAAGAAAAATCTATGGAAATTGCTTAGGAAGTTTAGTTAGTTCTTTTGGAAGTTTAGTTTAGTGATTTAAACTTGATTTTTAAAGTTTTTTTTGGAATTTATCAAATTTGTAGAATGACACCAAGAATGAAAAGGAGTAGAGAAAAGTGCCCATTCTATTTGAGCAATTTTGTCAGTTCAAAAGCTCAGGATCCATATAGTGACACTCTATAGTCACAAAAATTGATTCTGAAGCGATGTTTCAAAAGTCCGGGTGGAGAGGAGGAAGACTTGATAGTCCGCCGATAGTGGGAACAGTTCTGTTGTTTCTCTGTCGTCGCAGTGATTTCTATTGTGTGGGAGTTTTATGCAAATCTCATAGAGGCTGAAGATGATCGAGTTATGGTTAAAGGAAAGTTGGTACCTTTTACTCCTGGGTAATCAACTTGTTTTACCATTTACCACTGGAGAATTTATGATTTTATGCATTATAGTCATAGTGAAGCGGAGTTAGACGACATTATTTCATATTTGACTATTGGGAGAGGACTTTAGAAGATAACCAATGAGAGGAGAGTAAATTTTCCAACTTCAAAGTTATGTGCACCTTCGAAGGCCTGACACTATTTCATTTCTGCTCGTCTGCTTCTGACCAATCATCTCAGTGAAGTGACCAGAGAGAGAGCAACGTTGAACTATTGTATTCAGGAGGGAAAGCCCATCAACATAGGGGCTTTGATCTATCACACTATCATCAATTCAGCTACTACTTCTACTACTGTAGGTATGGGATTTGCTTCCTCTATATTTTCATTATGCGAGCAGGCTGGAGTGAAGTATGATAGTTGTGAGGAAGTTCTATTACCTCTAAATCCCATTACGAAGGTGAATGTGAAGACTTATTCTGAGCATTCAATTTTTGCCTGGAGAGGAGGATTTTCCAGAAGTTATGGATTAGAGACGTGTGCTGCATCTACCCCTGTTGCATCTTCATTACGATTATCTACTTATCGTGCTTCTACATCTAGAGGTGATACCAAGACTCAAGATGAGTTATTGCAGAAGATGATGAAAAATATCAATTTTACCCGCTAATAAGGTACAAAATTTAGAGTGTTTTGCAGATCATAGAAAATTTGATCAAAAATTAATTTTACTTTTGTCTTTTTTTATACTTGTATAATTAGGATGTTAAAATTCCTGTTAGCATGTTATTTCAATTTTCGTTTCCTTCTTATATAATTATCTGACGCTAAGTTGTTTAATCTATTAAATATTTAAGTTTGGGGGGATGAAAAACATTTTCAAAACTAAAATTTTATTTGTTCTCAAATGAACTACAAGTGAATCTAATTTTAAAAGAAAAATTGATTATGTATATGAAGTTATATTAGGGAAGTAAAATTTGATTTTAGAAATGAGTAAGAAAATTTAGTTAAAATTTTAAGTAATGAAGAAAACCTTTAAGTTAAAAATTTTTAGTATAGAAAATGATTCATATAAGTGACTATCTTTAGTAAGAAAAATTGTATTTTTGAAAAATTTAGATAATTAAGACTTTTATTTTTAATACTCAACTTAAAATGATTTTCAAAACTAAAATGATTTTCAAAACTATTATTATATCAATAAATAAAAGTATTATATCAAGACTTTTCTTTAAGAAAGGAGAAGTGAAATTCAAAATCATTAAAGGTCTATCTAGATATAGTAAGAAAAAGAAAAAGTAAAAGAAAAGAAAAAGAAAAGAAATGTAAGGGAGGAGAAGCTTGAGTAGAAAAAGAAAAAGAAAAGAAAAGAAATGCAAGGGAGGAGAAGCTTGAGGATTAGTGCTTAATCAAAAATTTGTTATACATTTGATATTTTTTAAGTATAAGACTTGATAAAATCTTAAGCTTATAAATATAATATAGTAAGTAAAATTATTTTTAATAAAAATTTTTAAGTAGAGAAAATAAAAGAACTAAAATCTAAATTTAGAGAACTTACAATATTTTTGAATTAGATAGAAACTCATTTTCATAGTTCTTAACATTAAAAATTTTCAAACTTTTAATTTGTCTTATTTTACTAATTATTTTATCTAAATTTGACTATTATATTTCTAAATCTAAATTTTAGTAACTCCTGCAGAAACTCATATACATATCATACATATTTGGTTTTTAAAGATTGAAGTGTCACTTGAGTACAAGTAACATATTAAGTTTGGGGGATTTTGATATACCTAAAATATATAGTATTCTTAGACAGATTTTTATACCTATTTTTTAGATATTGCGCTTTACTGGAAGGTATTTTTGTGTTCTTCTTGCAGATACAAGTAAAAATAGAGAAAATGCTTAAAAGAGTGAAAAAAGATCAAATTTGGAGCAAAAAGGTGAAAAATTGTGCAAAAGAGTTTTGGCGCCTAAGCGTCAGATCTGGCGCTTAAGCACCGGTTAAAATGAGAAGGCAAGAAGGCTGCGGCTAAGCACCGAGACCCCACGCTTAAGCGTCAGTGTCAGTTACTAGACGAGTAAAATCGGTTTTCATGAATTTCAAATAGGTTTTTGAGGCACCCACTGGCTTAATAGGTGGTTGTACCCACCATGGGTGAAAATTATCATGAAAGGATGCATCTCTTGGGCAAATACATCGAATCAAGACATATTCTGAAGAGATTCCAAGGCACCTCTTACAAAACTATAAAAGGAAGAAGAGAAGATTTAGTAAAGAGTCCTGAAATTTTGAAAGTTCTTTTTTGGGAAGTTAGTTCGGAGAGATTTTCAGGAACAAATTTTTATTTTATTTTATCCTTTTTGTTATTTTGTTTTGAGTGATTGTAAAAGAGAAGAGATTCAATGGAAATCAAGAGTTTGGTGGAAGACTTGAGATAAGTTTTTATTTTTTTGTTTTAAATTACTTTTGATTTTAATTGAGAGTTGTTGTTAGTTTGACAATGATTTCTTCTTTTAAACTAAACTGTGGTTTTATTTTCTCCATGGATTATGAGTAGTTTTCTTTATCTTTCTTCTTAAAATAATAAGTAATTAAGTTTTGGATGGAAGTTGTGGAGAGTATTGATCATTAATGTTGGAAGAAGTTGTGATGATTTAAATCCATGCACTTCATTTACATTTTGATTTGGCCAATCCAGATGTTAAAATTTGTTGTGAGAACATGTAAGAACCGGGCTGGTATTGTCTCAGTCAACAATTGGAAAGAATCACATAAGGTTGTATGAATGAGAATTTAGTTCATATGATTCAGTGCAAATAAATAGGGAAATATTCATTGATGGGTGTAGAGTTAGAGGACTTTAAAGTGACAGGTTAAAGCCCCCAACTAGGTTTATAGTTTTAGGTTCTGATACGTGAATGTTAGCCGCCAGAAGGAGGGAATCGAGGGAACTCTAGAGTGAGAGTTAGTATCTCCATTGCCTAGCCGGTCTTCAAAACTATTCATACTTTAAATTAGCCAATGTTCTTTATAACATCTCTAATATGGGTAAATAATGTTATTACTCATATTTGGCACAACACAAGTTAAAAATTGGTGGTGCTAACGTGTGCGCTGACAATAAATGTTTGAGAGGGGAGACAGATTTTGTGTCCTGGCTGCTATGTTTTTCCTTAATTGTTTTTTTTTTATTTTTTAAAGTTAGGGGAAAAATTACATTATTATAAATTTTTTTCTTAACCGAGCAAGTACCTGGCCAGCTGCCACTACACCTAGTTAGAAGTGTAAAAATTTAGTGTTCAACTTTTTGAAAATGCAGTTTTTTGAATAAAGTGTCAAAACACAGTTTACCTAAGTCCTGCATGCATTTTCAAAATGCACCACGCCAAATGAACAGCCCCAAACGGGGCCTGAGTTCATCCAAGTCTGTTAGGGCTCAACTCAAAACTTGATGAGCTAAAAAGGCAAGCTTGAGCCTGCCTTGGAGATGGTGAGTTGGGTCATCAAAAAGTAATTAATAAAAAATTTATATAATATATATTAAAACTTTAAAAAATTCCTTAAATAATTAAAAGTATTTAATAATTCGTATTTTATTTTTTACATTGTGATTCCTTATTAGCTATCTACTTAAATATTTATTCTATTTATCATTTAATTATTGAATTAGTTTAAAATTTAATTAGTTTAAATTAGTAATATTTTTTTCTCTTTCAGCATGAATTTGTAGAATTAAATTTAAGTTTGGGCACAAACTCAATTAATTTAATCAAATTTAAGTCAAGAAAGACTCAAGCTCAACTCGGCTCATTTACACCCCTAACATTTTGAATGATTGCAGCAGCCAACTTTAACAGATTTGTCCATGCGATCAAGATGCCAAAATCAACATGTTTGGTCTGCATCGATGGCCAACGTCGTCCCTAATACTTTGAATAATTGCAGGAACCAGCATAAGAGATTTGTCCATGCGAGCAAGATGCCAAATATTTGGTTGGCATTGATTGCCAAAGACGACGTTTGCCAACAAGGCCGTTGCAAAAAGCCTTTTGTCATTTAATAATTGAGAAGTACAACTTCAAACCACTCACTCTGTCTGCGAGTTTTCTTACAAACGTTTCACCCAAAATATATATCATCTTAATCATCCTACTTAAATCTCTTAAAATAGATAAAATATCATCTTTTTTGCAAGATATATATATTAAGGGTCCATAATGTAATTTATATTAAATTTACTCAAAGTTGTTCGAAGCTTATGGTTTACGTCAGACTTAACGTCCGTGAATTACACCGCAAAACATTTTCACAAATTCCAATCAATTTTTAGATGCAAATTATTGGATGCAGTTTTGTGTCGAATTAGCATCAGAAAAGTTGATGTTGATCCGACGCAAACCTGTAACACAGAAAAAATTTAAAAGAACTTTTAGATTTGTACACCTGCACACAAATAAAAATAATGCTAACGATCACAACAACATGCAAAATTATATCACAAACAAACACCAACACTGAAAAATAACATAATGTAACAAATACTAATCTAAATTATTAAAATTTTACATCTACCCCATCAATATAAGTTCAAATATTTAAGAAAACTATAAATACATTAGAACTCCTCCTCATTCTTTTCTTCCTTGAATACAAAACTCACTGGTTGCAACTTATAGAAACACGGGAGATCTCAACCTCGAGATCTCAACCTCGAACACGGGAGATCTCAACCTCGAAGGCTATGCTTTTTGCACCCAAGCATAGAATCTCCCCCTTTTCCTCCCCATGGCCTGCCTCCAAAGCTCTAACTCAGACTGCGCGGTGATAGGCTTGCTACCATTACTGGTGGTAGTTGTTGGGGTCTGGGAGGCCAACTGCTTGTACCGGAGTTGCTCGTACTCCTACATAATAAAAATCAATGATTAATTTTCATTTTAAACATTAAGAGTCAAAATAAATGTGAAAAAATCATTTTCTTATGATATAATAAACATTTAGTCTCCAAATAGGATCATCATATGGTTGGTGTTTTCTCTAATCAGATGGTCCTAATATACTACAAATAAAAAAAACAAAGTTGGAAGTGATTCATATACAAGGGTGTTATATAAATAAAAATACTACAAATATTAACTGAATTAAAGTGCAATACACACTTTCCTACATATGCTTGGATGTGATTCAGATACAAGGGTGTTAAATAAATAACTAGTATGAGCCTCCCTTTCAAATATTTGGGGATTCATCTCACCAGAGGAAGAACAAAGCTGATCCAATTTGATGAGGTTATTGATAAGATAACCTCTACTCTTCAAGGGTGGTCTAACTCCTTTTTGTCCAATGGGGGTAGGATCACCCTACTGAAGAGCATTCTTACCTCTATCCCCTTGTATGCTGTCCAAGTGGCTACAATGAAAAGAAGCACATCTTTGCTGCTGGAAAGAACCTTCAACAGATTTTTGTGGGCTAGAAATAGAAAATAAGTGGCTTGGGCTAGTTGGCAAAAAGTGGTTAAACCATGGGAGGCTAGTGGTTTGGGTTTTAAAGGCTTGCATCAGATGCAACACATTAGCCTGTGTAAGTTGTGGATTAAATTCAGATAAAATGAAAGCTTATGGGCCAACTTTATGATGGCCAAATATTGCAGGTCTGTCCATCCTGGGGAGGTCACTAGGAAGGTGGGAGACTCCAGAATTTGGGTCCA
>NW_018251057.1:71005-71855 GCF_001263595.1 Phalaenopsis equestris
TCTTGAGGGGATTACTGAAGGAGCAGTCTGCAAACTACATCTCTACAATACAATTTGATAGAAATAAAAAGGATAACCTCACCCTGCTGAACAGGACTAATGCTAGTATCTCTAAAGACATTCAGAACTACCTGTATAGCTGGGTTTCTTGTCACTGGAACATCTCCACTTGCCAAAAACATCTCACGCCCTCTATGTTGTTCTTCTCTTGGAGAGTTATCAAAAACCTTCTGCCAACTGATGATATCCTGAAACTAAAAGGCCTGAAAGACCCTTCAAGATGCTATTTATGTAAGCTAGATCAGGACACAAGGGATCACCTTTTCTTCAAGTGTAACTTTTCCAAGGAGGTTTGGAGTAAACTAACTTCCTAAATGAACATAAATCTGATTAACGTTGGCTGGGACAACATTATTGACTGCATTAAAGATTGGAAAGGGATAAACCTCAAACCAATTCCCTTCATTGTGGCTTGGTTTATTTGGATGGCTAGAAATATGACCAAACATGAGGATAGGGAGGCCAGTGCTACTTGGGTGATGACTAACTGCTGGGCTTACCTAAACAAACTAATACACTAGAGGAAGTTCCCCAGGATTCTGAAGACCACAACTTACATGGGTGCCAACCATTTCAAAATTATCAAGGTGAAATGGGAGAGACCTCCTTATCCTTTCATTAAAATAAACACTGATGGAAGCTACACAAATAAGAGAGCGGGCATTGGGGGAATTTTCAGAGATCATAAAGGGAAGACTTTGCTGTTTTACAAGGCCCCTTATATTGCTGATGATGCTTTGGAAACTGAAGCTGCTGCACTTTTCTGGGCTTTAAATTTTGCCAAAAAGAA
>NW_018251057.1:72271-83729 GCF_001263595.1 Phalaenopsis equestris
GTGTGATTTAGATATAAAGGTGTGTTATATATATATATATATATATTTATATATATATATATATATATATATATATAAAGATCATGATGTTGGACGCGATTGGCTCTGCTAGGGATTCGTCGCCTAATGGAGTTTTCATTTCCCTTGTCTGATTTCGATCGTTTTGCTGGGTATTGCGATGGGGGAGCTTCAATCCTTAACTGATGCTTCTGCGGGGAAGTTTGTGGTGGGTGGTGCGTCTTGTATTCGGGTATTTCATCAGGCTTTCCACAATGCGTTAGTTGTTTCAGGTGGCTGCTTTGGTCAAAAAAGCTGGTAAGCGAAAAGGTAAACCGACTATATTTCTTTTTGAGGTGGAATTTGTTACCCTTACGACATCTTGTAGGTTTGCTTTAGTGGGTATGTTATTGTATGGACATCCCAAACTTGAATTGAGTCTCCATGACTTTGAAAATTTCAAACTGAAAGGAGAGTGGAAAATAGGGTTGCTTGATGGTCATCATATCTTGATACAATTATCCAATGAAGAGGATTACACATTGGTTTTTGTTAGAAAAATTATGTGTATTTATAGTAGAGTGATGAAATTACTTAAATGGTCAATTGATTTTGATCCCCAAACGAAGCCTCCAATTGTTCCTGTCTAGATTAAATTTGAGCGATTAAAGTTACACCTATATAATCATTAGAACCTTTTTTTCACTAGTTGCAGTATTTGGGACACCACTTAAGATGGACTCTCCTACTTTTTTCTATCACTAGGCCTCAACAGGATGTCACTTAATCTTTCCTTGAGGAAATCAGGATATGTTCTCCTCATAATGGATATTGGCAGAAAGTGGTTCTGGAGCAGCATCCTCCATATTGTTCCAACTACAAAATGTTTGGTCACTTGAAAATTTATTGTTATCACCTTCATTCATAATTAAAAGTTTGTGAAAGTAAAAGAGATGAGGTTGGTGTTAAGGAGGCTAGTGCTGCTCCCCCCCAATGAGGAGATGGTTTCAAAGGGTGTGGATACTGAGACTAGCCCGCAATTATGCAGATATTTATGTTCCTTAATATGCCAAAATCTTAACCCTACTAATATTTAGCAGCTAGTGAGAACCAATGTAATATGATAAAAATTATAGAAATAGTTTTCTCACTAGGGGTACTACGCAATTATACGTATCGTTTCAAGTAATAAACAATTTTCTTTAAAAATCCCAATATCGATCCTACGAGGAAGCCGAAAACAAGTAAATAATAAAATGAAATACATGAATTTTGAATTTCAAAAAACTTTACTTAAAATTGCAACAACTATCTAAAGATGAAAATTAAGTTTACTAAATTCTACAATATGTAAATAAATGTAAATGTATTGACTTAGACAATATATAAAAAGAGACTCTATCCTTGCCAATAATTCATAATCAGTGTAGGATTTCAAAATTTGTTCAGAAACTTAAATGTGGTATTATGACAAATAGGGGCATACATATTTCTTTACTTTCTTTAAAATTATGCAAATAACATTGGCTAATCTAAATTTAGTGTTGACATGTATAGTAGCATTGGGTAGGTTCTAGTATCTCACTTCTAGATTACTGATAAACCTAAAATACATAGCCTTTATGTACACATTTTTATACCCATGTTTGAGATATTAAACTTTAATGAAAGGTATTTGTGTGTTTTTCTTTCAGGTACAATCAAATAGATGAAAAATGGTAAAATGAGTGAAAAAATATCAAATTTGGAGCAAAAATGAAGAAGCTCCAAAAAAGAACTAGGGTGCCTAAGTGCTTAGGACTGGCGTTTACACGCCAGTTATACACATAGAGCCGCACCTAAGTGTCAGGTACCCAACGCTTAAGCCCCAAAAGCAGTTATTTGATGATACATTTAATTTGGATGAATTTTTGTAAAGGTGTTTTAAACAATCCTTGGTAAAAACATGGGAAATAGTAAATGAAAACGAAAATTCATTCAAATTGGCTTTTGAAAGGAGGCAACTTCTAAAAGATTCATTGAATGGGGACACATTTTAAGGAGATACCAAGACACCTTTTGGATTTTCATAGAAGAAGACTTGGATCATTCAATTCCAATCATCATCCATCCATCCAGACCGACCAGTGCCAACCACCACATACACCGCCGCCACCGCCGCCCACATTTTCTTTTTATTTTGAGTGTATTTCGTATTATGAGTGAAGGAAGAGATTCAAAGGAACATATAAACACTTGGTGGAGAGTAATTTGACATAAGTTTTTATCTTTGTGACTACATTTGGTTTTAATTTAAACTTCTTGTTTGTGTGCATGATTTCTACTTTTAAACTCAAGTGTGGTTGTGTTTTCTCCATGAATTCTGAGTAATTTTTTTTTATATTTTTCCTTAAAATGATAAGTGATTTAGTATTGGAGGGAAGTTGTGAGAAGTAATAGACTTTAATGTTAGAAGAAGTTGTGATGGTTTGAAACCTTATACTTCATTTACTTCTTGATTTAGCCAATTAAGATGTTAATGCCTATTGTGAGAACATGTAAGATCCGAGATAGTATTTTCTCAGTTAACAAATGGTTAGAATCACATTTGATGTCATGGATGAGAATGTAGTTTATGGGGTTAAGTGCAATAAAATAGGGAAATAAACTTTCAAGGGTGCAGAATTAGATGACTTTAGAGTGACACGCTAAAGCCCCCAATTTGATTTGTAGTTTTAGGTTTTGATACGATACGTTAGCCCCCAGGTGGAGGGAGAAGAGAGAACTCTAGAGTGAGAGCTTGTATCTTCCTTACCTAACCTATCTTCAAGACTATTCAAACAGACTATTCAAACTATAGCAAACTATAGATTAGCCAATATTCTTTATAACATCTCTAGTAAGGGTAAAGAACATTATTGCTCATATTTGCACAACACAATTAAAATACTTCCACAACAGAATTCTCATTCTTGTTACTAATTCATGATATAGAAAAATATATTTTATTTACATTGCCTTCATCTTGCAAATATCTAGTTAAACTAGTTAGTTGCTTACTTTCTCAATTATTATAAAAATACAAAAAAAATTTGAACTTTCAGTCCTATTTTAGTATCTAGAGTTTAAGTAAGAATATTTTGCTAAGTAAAATTTTGTTATCTAATTTCTCATATTTTATAAGTGCATATTATATTTTCCTTGTTAGTTTGATATTCGATGATTAATCAAAAAGTCCTATATTATTTGATAACAATACGTATACTTGCATAGTATCTCATATTAAATATTATAATTATATTATTACGTGCTTTGAAATTAAGAATTTACCTAGCTTTTCTTTGAGATCAAGTTTTTGGCTTTGTTCCAGGTTAAGAATTATAAATAAGAAAATTAAGCATATAATCACATACATCGCATTAACATCTACAAAGAGAATAGGGAGCAAGTTTTTGGCACCGTTGCTGGGGATAATTAACGAGAATTGCAAAATTTTTAAAGAGATTTTTAGAAAGAAAAATTTCTATTTTTATAAAATCTTATTTAAATTTTTAGATTTACTATAGGAATATTGTAGTGTTGCTAGGAATATTGTAGTGTTGCTTTTATATAAAGTTCTTGTTTGTGTCTTTTTATTTAATTTTGTGTGTTTTATAGTAAAGTATGTGTAGTTTAGGATCTTGCCTAGTAGATGATCTAGGATTTCTAAAAGGAATAAAACCGACTCCGATCTACGTAGCAAGCAATCAACAAGATCCTCTTTCGTTGTGGCACAAAAGAAAGTGGTCCCCTTCCTGCACAACAAGTGATCAATGGGATCCTCTTTAAGTTATGGAGTAGAAGAAAGTCATTTCCATCCTGGATATTAGGAGATCAAGGGGATCCTCTTTCATGTTGCGATGTAGAAGAAAGTTTCCCTGTCCTGTGTAGCAGAAGACCAATGAGATCTTCTTTCATAAAGAAGGTGCAGCGGAAAGTCATCCCCGATATATAAAGCAGGAGATCAACAGAACGTTATTTCTCGATATGGTGCAGAGGAAAGTGGTCTCATTCCTGCATAACAGGCAAGCAACATGATCTTATTTTATGTTATAGTGTAGAGGAAATTCATTCCAGTCCTACGTAGTGGGCAAGTATCTGATCTTCTTTGTTGGTGTGATGTAGAAGAAAGTCGTCCACATCCTGTGTAGCAGGCAAGCAACAAGATCTTCTTTCACATTGCAGTACAGAGGAAAGATTTCTCCATCCTACGTAGCAAATGAACAACAAGATCTTCTTTTGCATTGTTGAGATGAAGAAAGTTATCTCCATCCCTACACAATAGGTGATTTTGGATTCTCTTGCTTGTTGTTATTGTTTCTCAGATGGAGATGAAGAAATGATGGAGTATTCCCACCGTGCTATGAGGGTGAGATTTTAATGCTTCTATGGAGATAATATCTGGAGAGCCCATGCAGATCAGTAAAAGTATTGGAATTACATAGAGGCAATGTCGACTCCACTCAAAGATGAGCAGATTTATTGTAGCTCTTGTACAAATATATGTTGCTCTTTACAAAATTTAAATTGCCTGATATTGCATTTACAAATGAAAGTTAGCACATGCACTTTATATATAAAAAGAATAACATACTTTTTCAGACTTTTTTCTTCTGAGATTTGTATCCTTTTAGGAGTGTATCTTTTGAAGCTTGTGCCTTCTTAAGCTTAGGCCTTCTAGGAGCTTGAAATGCCCAGGTACCTTCTAATCTCATAACATCCTAAGGCCTTTGATGTATCTTTGCATTCTGAGGCTTATAGCCATTTGAGTTCTTTGATGTACATGTGCCTTTTGAGGCTTGTAGCCTTCTAATGTCCTTAATATACATGTGCTTTCTGAGGCTTATAGCCTGCTGAGGCCTTTGAGTGGAAAATCTGTCAACCAGTTGCTCTCTTGGAGTCTTTCTAGTGAGAACCTTTTCCACTACTAGCTTCCCATTGAGACTTGCTTCTTGGGCTAGTCTTCTAGGGGCATTGTAGGCTAATATATAGTTCCGCCTCCTGAGCTTAACTTTCAGAGTTAACGTATATTATCATCGAGTCTCACCTCTTGGGTTTGACCTCAAGGAGTATCGTATCTTCCACTTGAGTTTTACCTCTTAGGATCGACCTTTAGAGGCAGAGTGGTCTATGTCGAGTCTTACTATTTGAGTTCAACTTCTAGAGGTACCGTATCTTTCTATCGAGTCTTGCCTCTTGGGTTCAACTTCCTGGAGTACCGGTGGAGACTTTCTCTACAACTGCGAATGTTTGAATTTTTCCATACATTTAGTCAAAGTGCATTTGTCTGATGACTGTAACATATGTTGGAGCAGAGTTGAAAGAATAATCCAATATGGATGTAAGACTCATCTTGAGTTGTATAGCAAGACATGCTCGACGACATTAACCTGTAACAAACAAAATCATATGAACTCCACTAAAGATATTTTACCTCTCCTAGGTTGTTGGTTGAAGCTTTTTCCTGAATATTGTAAACTATTATGGAAGATGTTGAAGAAATTTTCCAAAGATTTTTGACCTATCTAGGGGTGCTAGTCAAAACATCAGCTTGATGAATGTATCATGTGATGGAAGGGGTCGAATCGAGTCCCTTTTGGATGGATTAAACTCAAAATGAGATGTCAGAGATGCTCTGCATTTCTCGCTGCATTTCTCGAGCTCGCAATGGAACATAAGTTTCCTTGAAAAAATGGTTGTAATCATACTCAACAAAAATGCTTAACAATTCATTAGTTGTTGCTTTTAAATCTTTTGCTCCCCAGCAGGAGCGTTCTCCACATGAACTTCTAAAGCAGCCAATGTAATGAGTCTTGAAGTAATCAGTTTCTTGATCTGGTTGAAGAGGAACTCTAGTATGAAGAGGGGGTGTTAAGGAAGTGTTATTTTAGATGAAAATTTCCCCCAGTCTAGGAGTGATTTCAAAGACTTGTTGATTGAATGAAATGTAAGATAACTACCCCACCACAGTCGTGTCAGGTGCGCTAACGTAAACAACCTTTTGAGACTGCAGTGAAGGTTGCCCCCCAGCCTCAAAGAATTTGTGAAGGACATTGTGCTTGAATAAAATGAGAGAAGACAACCCTACTACAATCGTGCCCGGAACGTTGACATAAACTATCTTTCAAGACTGCAGTGAAGGTTGCCCCCCACATCGAAGAGTGCACCAAAGATGTTCTTCAAGCTGCAAAGGAGGCTCTTTCGCTAGTTGGATAATGTACATCATTGGAAAATGTAGTAGGGTATCAGTGTCTCAGATTTTAAGACAGTGTCAAATGATGCTTCGTTTCTCATTTATAATGCCAAAATGATGCGTGCTAGAAGATTCACGGCGGTATAGTAATGGATAATCATCTTAGCGTTGCCCGAGAATTCAATACACACTAAGATAAAGGAAGAGAAGTAAGCACGAGGAAACACATCAACTTTTTTACGTGGACAGACCTTGCAAAGGCGGAAAATCACAGGGCTTAGCCCAGTTGAAATAATCCACAAAGGATGATGAGCACACATGTCTGCTTTTCTCTTAAATTAGGGAAGATAGAATTATAAAGTTATATAAGCATAATATGACTGTAGTTCTTGGTGACAACTGGCTTCAAGCATCATAATCGATTGTTGTGGAGGTAGTAGTCCATCATGAGTATTTAGATGATTGTTTCAGGAGTGTTGATTGGAAAGAGAAGCCATAGTGGGAAGTTTCGGAATGTGTGAGTCATGTATGTCATAGTTGGTCGCATAGACTATGGTAGTGAGTAGTAGTTACATTCATAGACTGCGACGACCTGAATTGTTTGTTGCACAAGCTATGGGCCACATAGGTCATAGTGGTGAGTAGTAGGGCTGTTAAAATGGCTCGTTGTTTGCGAACAACTCATGTTTTGCTCGTTAAGAAGCTCGTGTTTGGCTCGTTCGCTAAGTTAACCAGCCGAGAATGAAAAAAGATTTGTTCGTTCGTGCTCGACACATTTTGGCTCGAAGTACTACTCATTAATTATATATATATATATATATATATATATATATATATATATATAATTTTTTAAAAAAAAATAATTGACTACAAAGCTACAAAGATTTATAATTAATTAAAAGTATTAATAAAGAAAATAGAATAAAAAATATTAAATTAGATTCAAATAATATTTAATATAAATAATAATTTTTAAATCTTGCCCCAACCCTTAATATCATATGGCTACGTGATTATGCTTGTCAAAATGACTCTTTGTTTGTGAACAGCTCGTGTTCGGCTTGCTAAGAAAACGAGCTGAGCACGAGCACACTTTCTTAGCACAAAATATAAACGAGCCGAACACAAGCTCAGGCTCAGCTCGTGTTCGGTCTGCTTACACCCCTAGCGAGTAGTAATGATGACTGTAGATCATGAGGGCTGGAGTCGGAAGTTGCATGAGCTAAATAACACATAGGTCGTAGATGGTCATACAGGTTATAGTGGCGAGTAATAATGACGTATGTGGGTTGCGAGGGTTGGTGTTTGGAGTTACACGAGCTGAGGACCATGTAGACCATAGCTGGTCATGTAGGTCGTCATGTACGTAGGTCGTAGTGGCGAGTAGTAGTGGCGTCCGTCAGTCGTGGGGATTAGAGTCAGAACATGCGCGAGATGAGGACCATCTAGGTCATAGTTGGTCACGTAGGTGGTAGTGGTCATTAGCAGTGACATCCGTAGGCTTCTGTGACCAGAGTCAATGCGAATATGTGTGGTGCCTCATTACACAAATCTTTGATATGCATTGTTACACCATCTTTTGGGTGGCATCATAATGTTTGAGAAGATGCGTCGCTTTGCATATTGCTTCATGACTATGCGATGACATTTGTCGCTTCACATAGTGGTTCATCATAAAGAGCGAATGGATGTCGAAGAGTGGTGGTCTGCATCAGGCAGCGACTGGTGGTCGTCAACAGGCAGTGACTGGTTGTCGACAGCAGACAGTTACAGGTGGTCAACGACTAAATGACGTTGCATTTTAGCTCCTTCTCTAAGCTTTAAGCTTTTCCTTAAGCTTCAAGCTCATGAGAGGGATAAAGCTATATTTATAGAGTTGCATGTGCAATTAATACAGTAATATGAGAAATTTTGATCGGACAACTTAGAAGGCTTCCCTGGATCAGACGACTTTTAATGGACATTTGAGTGTCTTAGTGATGTTGAAATCGAGTGATATTGGGATTGTTGGATTCGCCTCATCGAGAAGTTCGATTTGACTATAAACTTGTCAGATTCAACATCTGATTAACCTTTCAAATGTAATAAAAAAAACTCTCAAACATAGTTTAACATCTTGATTGGGTCTTGACTTGGATCGAATTGGACCAACTTTAGTATCATTGGGTCCGTCTCATCGAGTCGGTCAGTTTGACTATCAGTTTACTGAAATCAGAGCTCTGGACAACTCATAATTCAAGTTTGAATATTTCTCGCTTAAAAAGATGCATTGAGATTCATGTTATACCTTGAAATTCATGCTAATCGTTATGAATTTGTTGATGGGGAATTACTATTTACATAATTTATCCATAAATTTAACTTAAATCTCACCAAACATAAAAACATAAAAATTAAATCCAACACTCCATTGATAAAATTTTTTTAGATTAATTGCTAAATAAATAACATAAATATGAATTTATTAAATGTAATTACTACACAAATTTATGAGACATCACTCATCCTTGTCCTCCATGGCTCGCAATATCCACAGAAATTTGAAAAATCCTAATCTAACAGAATTTGACAAATCCTGTTTCACTAGAAGTTATTACCCATGCCAAATTCCATAATTTTATGCGCCAAAAATATTGACATATTATATTATCTATTTTGCCCTTAAAGGCCTTCAACAAACACCTTGAGGTTTCTTTATGATGATATGTCCTCTGCGAGCGCCACTCTAGCCTTCTCCTTCCACTCCCCAGCCATCTTCCTAATCTCCCTTGCCCTCTCATCATCCCCCATCACCACATCCAAACCACGCCTTACCTCCACCACCTCCACAGCCCCATCCTCCCCTGCCTCCGCCTTCACCCCAATCCCCCATGCCGCCTCCACCAACCTCGCATTTGTCGCCTGCTCAACCAACTGTGGCAGCATCACCATCGGCACCCCACTCACTAATGCCTCAGACGTAAAGTTCCACCCACCGTGCGTCACAAATCATCCCACAGCCTTGTGATCCAACACCCTCACTTGCGAGCACCACTCGACCACCATCCCCATGCTTACTTCAAAGCCACATCCATTCCAATCCCTTCTGGTCTGTTATCCTTCCTAAGCACCCACAAGTACGGTCGCCCACTTACCTTAAGTCCCATATCCAATTCTTCCTCTGAATCTCTTCCTTTCTTTACAGTACACAGAATTCCTCTTTGAAGTGGAAAGGAGGAAGAAATCTCTCACGTTCCCTCGTTCCCTCCACTCTACGTTCCCTCCACTCTTACAATCTCTCAAAGAATTCCTCACAATTTAGACTCTCTACACTTGTTTCACACTTCAATTTTGAGCCTCTCTCTCAAACACCTCTACAGTCTTCTCAATTTTCGGCCAAAATCTTCTTTTAAAGTTGTGGATGAGCTTTCCCAAGAGTTGCCTAAGCACCCCTCCAAAATTCATCCTCATCTAATGCCTAATTGGACATAACCGCCAAGCTCGCTGTCAGCGGCCTCAAGGGCACCGTCGGCGGACCTTCTAAGTGAATTAATTCTGGAGTCTCGGGAAATTTTTGTCGTCGGCGCCGTTGGGCTCGCCGTCGGTGCCCTAGTTCAAATCTTCACATTTTGGTCCTTTTCGCTCCAAATTTGCTCCTTTTTTCATCTTTTTGCTCCAATGACCCTAATTCATCATTCCTGCAACAAAACATCAAAAATACTTTTCTTTAAAATGAAATATCATCAAAAACAGTATAAAATAGGTATGAAAATCTCAACATATTTTCTTTTCGTCAATCCTACCACTTAAAGAAACAATAACACATTATTAGAACCATATGGAGTTGCACTATTTGTTATTGATGTCTTATTCATGTGATATGAAGCTCACCATGAGGTGTTACTCTTGTTTACACATCAGTGACCATCAGTGAAGTGACACATCAATAAAACTTCCATAACATAATAATAACAATTCAACATAAGTTACTTTGGTATTATTTATTTTATCACTTGAGTAACACATCAATTTTACATCAGTAACATATCAGTAACACATAAATAACACATCTAATACACTTAATTAATAATCACAAGAATAGTACAAGAAATTGATGTGTTATTCTAAATTAAAAATCACCCTAAACAGAAGCACGGGAATAATACATGAATAAGAAGGGAATAATACATGAGTAACACACCGGAATAGCACAATAATAACCCTACACAGAAGCATGAATAATACAGAAGCATAACTAATTAGACACCAGTAACACAGGAATAACACATGAAGCACACTTAATTAACAATCACCCTAAATAGAAGCATATCACATCAATAATACATGAAAAACACAGATACATAACACTTGAGTAACACACTAGTAACACAGTTAAAACACAAGAAAATAATACATAAATAATACAAGAATAACACATCAAAACTATGTAATTAATTAACAATAACCATAAATAGAAGCATATCACATCAATAATATATGAATAACACGGAAATAAGACAAGAGTAGCACACCAGTAACACAGTTAAAACATAGGAAAATAATACATGAATAATACATGAATAATACATGAATAATACAAGAATAACACATCAAACTATGTCATCGAGATATCTGTGAGTCCACCAAATTTGGTTTTATGCAGTTATTGAGGTAGGACTACCTCTGTGCTGATGATTCAAAGCCATGTTGTGTTACTTATGTGGTATTGATGTGGTATTCTTGTATTTTTGATGTATTACTGATATGTTACTTGTGTGCTATGTGATACACCTAAAATATATAATATTTTTAGACACATTTTTAAACTTATTTTTGAGATATTGTGCTTTAATGGAAGTTATTTTTGTGTTTTTCTTGCAGATATAAGTAAAAATGAAAAAAATGCTTAAAGGAGTGAAAAAGAATCAAATTTGGAGTAAAAAAGGTGAAAAATTTTGCAAAAGAGCTTTGGCGCCTAAGCGCCAGATCTGGCGCTTAAGCGTCGATTAAACAGAGAAGGCCGCGCCTAAGCGCCGAGACCTCGCGTTTAAGCGCCAGTGGCAGTTACTAGACAAGTAAAATTCGTTTTTACAAATTTCGAAGAGGGTTTTGAGGCACCCATTGGATTAATAGATGGTTGTAACCACCATGGACAAAAATTAGAAAAATTTTGCAAAAGAGCTTTGGCGCCTAAGCGCCAGATCTGGCGCTTAAGCGCCGATTAAACAGAGAAGGTCGAGTCTAAGCATTAGAGGCCCCACGCTTAAGAGC
>NW_018251057.1:83865-84730 GCF_001263595.1 Phalaenopsis equestris
GGAAGTTGTGGAGAGTATTGATCTTTAATGTTGGAAGAAGTTGTGATGATTTAAATCCATGCGCTTCATTTACTTCTTGATTTGGCCAATCCAGATGTTAAAATTTGTTGTGAGAAAATGTAAGAACTGGGCTGGTATTGTCTCAGTCAACAATTGAAAAGAATCACATGAGGTTGTATGAATGAGAATGTAGTTCATATGATTAAGTGCAAATAAATAGAAAAATATTCATTGATGGGTGTAGATTTAGAAGACCTTAAAGTGACAGGTTAAAGCGCCCAACTTGGTTTATTGTTTTAGGTTCTGATACGAGAATGTTAGCCTTGAGGTGGAGGGAATCGAGGGAACTCTAAAGTGGGAGCTAGTATCTTCCCTGCCTAGCCAGCCTTCAGAATTATTCAAACTTTAAATTAGTCAATGTTCTTTATAGCATCTCTAATAAGGGTAAAGAATATTATTCCTCCAATTTGGAATAACACAATTTGCATACTTCCACAACAGAATTCCTATACTTATTATTGATTCATGATAAGAAGAAAGATATTTTCATATTAAATACTTATCTTCAACAAAAATTTTAGTTATATTTTTGCTGTGTCGTTAAAATATCAAAAATACCAAAAATATTTTAAATTTTAAATTCCTGCAAAAATCATTTTTAGTTTAAGTAATTATCTTTTTAAAAATAGAAAAAACTTTCTAAAAAGTGCATATTGCATAATCTTCCCTGTGGGTTCAAGATTCAGGTCTTAATCAAAAAGTCATATATTATTTCATAACGATACGTATACTTGCGTAGTATCCCAATAAAAATATATATAAATTAAAAAATTAAATTCTTATTTTTCTTCAGGATCAAGTTTTT
>NW_018251057.1:85205-85879 GCF_001263595.1 Phalaenopsis equestris
ATATATATTAAAAAGTTAAATTCTTATTTTTCTTCAGGATCAAGTTTTTTATTTTGTTGCAAAATAAAAAAATATAAGTGAAAAATACCATCAGAACTATTGTATTCAGCATTAAATATTCAGGTTTAAGCATTAAGTATTAAGGGATCAAGTTTTTGGCACCATTGTCGGGGATTAAAATCTTCAAGTAGTGGTGTCAACTTCATAAATCTTTACATATACAAAATATCGGGATCAAGTTTTTGGCGCCATTACCGGTGAAGAGGAAAGAAAATTAAGTAAATTTCTATTTTTAGAAAGTCTTATTTAAACTTTAAATATTGTATCTTATTTTGTATGTTTTATTTTATTTCATTTCATTTTATGTTAGTGTATGTGTAGTTCAGGTTCTGAAGTACTAGTGCCCTACGATTCTGAATTAGAAAGAGCTATTATAAAAATCAGAAAAACTAAAAAGATTAAAAATCTTGAAAAATTTAAAAAAATTACAGAAATGGCATACCATAACGATTATAATGCTGAAATTCATTAAGAGTTTAAACCTTTAAGAGATTATGCTAACCCTACTGTAGATGAAGTTCGTTGTAGTATTCAAAAACCTACTGTAGTAGCTAATTCATTTGAGCTTAAACCTGCTATTATCCAAATGGTATCAAATAATCAGTTTGGGGGAT
>NW_018251057.1:86094-92523 GCF_001263595.1 Phalaenopsis equestris
TTAGAAATGATATTACATCTTTTAATCAGTTTGAAGGGGAATCTATTTATGAAGCATGAGAATGATTTAAAGAACTCTTAAGAAAGTTTCCACACCATGCTATACCAGATTGGTTAATAATTCAAACCTTTTATAATGGATTAATTTGTTCTCTTAGATCTATTATTGATGACGCTGCTGGTGGTTCATTGATGTCGAAACCAATTCATGAAGCTTATGCTTTAATTGAAGAGATGGCTACCAATAATTTTCAATGGCCTTCTGAGAGGGTGAATCCAAAGAAAGTAGCCAATATTCATGAAACGGATGCATTTACTATGTTAGCAAATCAAGTTGCTGCAATTTCAAGGAAGTTAGACCAATTTGAAATGAATTTTTCTCAACCAATTTCCATGATTGAAGAGAATTCATTATGCCAAATTATAGATTCTCAAACATTATTAGAAACTTTAAATGCCATAAATAATAAGCAAAATAACCCATGTTCCAATTATTATAACCCAGGTTGGAAGAGCCATCCCAACTTTAACTGGAATAACAATTCGGGTGGTAATAATCAACAATGGGGGAACAACCAAGTAAACCCATTGGCCTGTTTTTTATTGAGATTTTTCTTAGATGACTTCGGTCATTTAAGATGTAATTAACTATAGAGGCTTTCCCTTATAGGAAGTTTGTCTGAACCTCTTAATATAAATCTTTTGTAATTCTTCGTATTAAAAAAGGAAAATCATCGGCAAATAGAACGGTTTCGCAGACCAAACAGACATCTTACATTTCTATCTTTATTTGATCGAGCCTCATCCTCAAGTCTTATGTTTATCCTTTGGGATAGATATAGGATTTGAGGTATAACGCTCTTTCATTTAAACTACATTGGAAGGTGGGATTCAAAAAGAGATTGAAGTAGAGAGAAGAAATTGAAGAATTAAAAGAGGACACTCTGAAAAATTTTGAAAGAAATATTTCTCCACTGAAAATTGATTTAGAAAAACCACCACCTCTATCTCCTCAGAGACTTAGACAAAAGAAGTTGGAAAAGCAGTTTTCAAAATTTCTAGAAATATTTAAGAAGCTTACAATCAATATGCCATTTGCTGAAGCCTTAGAACAAATGCCAAGCTATGTAAAGTTTATGAAGGATATTATCAATAGAAAAAGAAAGTTTGAAGATAATGAGACTGTTGCACTTAATGAGGAGTGCAGTGCTATAATTCAGAAGAAATTTGCTGAAAAGCTTAAAGATTCTGGTAGCTTTACAATTCCATGTGCAATAGGAGATAGATTTTATGAGAAAGCTTTATGTGATTTAGGTGAAAGCATTAACCTTATTTCATTATCAATATTTAAAAGATTGGGATTAGGAGAAATAACCCATACTACTACAACTCTGCAGTTAGCAGATCGTTCAATAACCTATCCTAAAGGATTTATAGAAAATGTCCTAGTGAAAGTGGATCAATTTATCTTTTTTGTTGATTTCATTGTGCTAGATATGGAGAAAGATAAAGATATACCTATCATTTTGGGGAGACCTTTCATACCCACAGGAAGAGCAATGATAGATGTGCAGAAAGAAGAATTAACAATGCGCGTCAATGATTAAACTGTTACTTTTAAAATTTTAATATCAATGAAATATCCTACAAAAGGTAAAGATGATTAATGTTATAGTCCTCTACTTTACCAGTTATAATTTTTTTAGTGAATGTCATTTCAAGACTACTTATGAAGAAAAATCTGAAGAAAAATATTTGAACACGAGAAAGAAGAGGAATTAGATCAATGTGTCAACCTTTTTAGGAAGATTCAAACTCTCAAGTTATGTTCAGTAAAGTTTTGAAATTTTGGACACTATAGACCAAGATAAATCATTTTTTCCATCTATTGAAAAACCTCCAAAACTTGAGTTGAAGATACTTCCTGAACATTTAAAATATGCCTTTTTAGGAGATTCCTCTACTTTACCTGTTATAATTTCCTCAAAGTTAATAAATAAAGAAAAAGAAAAGCTGGTGAAAATTCTGAAAAATTTTAAGAAAGCCTTCGGATGGACAATTACTGATATTAAGAGAATCAGTCCTTCAATTTGTATGCATAGAATTAATCTGGAAGAAAACTGCAAACCCAGAGTTGATCCACAAAGGAGATTAAATCTTGTTATGAAAGAAGTTGTTAAGAAAGAAATTTTAAAGTGGTTAGATGCTGGAATTATCGACCCTATTTCAGATAGTACATGAGTTAGTGCAATTCACTGTGTTCCTAAGAAAGGAAGAGTAACTATAATTGTGAATAAGCATAATGAGTTAATACCTTCTAGACAAGTTACACGATGATGAATATGCATTGATTATAGAAAATTAAATCTTGCCACAAGGAAAGATCATTTTCCACTACCCTTTTTAGATCAAATGTTGGATAGACTAGTTGGGCATAAATACTTTTGTTTTCTGGATGGATACATTGGTTATCATCCAATTCAAATATCTCTTAAGGATCAAGAGAAAACAACATTTAACAGTCCTTATGGAACTTTTACTTTTTATAAGAATGCCCTTTGGTTTATGTAATGCCCCTGCTACATTTCAAAGATGTATGATGGTAATTTTTTGTGATTTAATTGAAAAAGGGATTAAAGTATTTATGCATGACTTTTCAATGTTTGGAATTTCATTTGACTCATGTTTAGAACATTTATCTAAAGTTCTTAAGCGTTGTGAAGAAACAAATTTAGTCCTTAACCGGGAAAAATGCCAATTTATGGTAGCATGAGGAATTGTAATAGGTCATCAAATATCAGAAAATTGTATGGAAGTAGATCTTGCTAAAATTCAAGTGATCACTAATTTACCTTATCCAACAAATGTAAGGGAAATTAGGAGGTTTTAGGACATTTTAGATTCTACATGCGATATATTAAAGACTTTTCTAAGATTGCTAAGCCTTTAAGCCATTTACTGGAGAAAGATGCAATTTTCAATTTTTATGAGGAATGCCTCAAAGCTTTTAAATTATTAAAAGAAAAATTAATCACTGCACCAATTATAGTTTCACCAAATTGGGAAAAACATTTTGAACTTATGTGTGATGCAAGTGATTATGTTGTTAGAGTTGTTTTAGGACAAAGACATGATAAAATTTTCAAAGTTATTTACTATGCTAGTAAAACTCTTAATGAAACTCAAATTATATTAAGTATACAACAACTGAAAAAGTGTTAATAGTAATCGTATATGCCTTTGATAAATTTAGATCATATTTGATTGGAACTCATTGTAAAGTGCATACAGATCATTCTGCTATTAAGTTCTTAATGAAAAAGAAGGATACTAAACCGAGACTTATAAGATGGATTCTTCTTTCACAAGAATTTGATTTTGAAATAGTAGATTGGAAAAGAATTGACAATCAAATTGCTGATCATTTGTCTAGGCTTGAACTAGAAAAACCACTCTGTTTTGAAAAAGAAATTAATGAACATTCTCTAGATGAAAAATTGTTCACTGTAAATGAGTGGCGTGTTTCGTGGTATGCCGACATTGTGAACCATATTGTTAGTGATCTTAAACCCTATGGAATGACATACCAACAAATGAGGAAATTTATTTCCAAAGCTAAGACTTATTTTTAGATGACCCATATTTATATAAACAAGGAAAGGATCTGATCATTCAAATATGTGAACCATTAGAAGAAACTTATGAAATTATCCAAAAATGTCATAATTCTGATTTTGGGGGACATTTTGGTGTTGATAAAGCAACATACAAAATTCTACAATCTGAATTTTATTGGCATACAATTTTTAGAGATTTTAATATTTATATCAAAAGTTGTGATAGATATCAAAGAGTAGGCAATATTTCTAGAAGAAATGAGATGCCCCTCAATTATATGCTATAAGTTGAAATATTTGATGTTTGGGGATTAGATTTCATGGGACCATTTATATCATCTTTCGAAAAGATTTCACGAGACCATTTATACCATCTTTCAGAAATTTATATATATTGTTAGCAGTAGACTATGTATCTAAATGGATAAAACCTGTTGCTTTACCTTGATGTGATGATCAAAGTGTTGCAAATTTTTGAAGAAAAAACATATTTTGTAGATTTGGGATTCCGAAAGTGATCATAACTGACGGGAAAAGTCATTTTAGGAATGAAATAATGGAGAAATTAGTAAAAAAATATCATATCAACCATCAAATTGCTACTGCTTATCAACCTCAAACAAGCGATTTAGCTGAATTATATAATCGTGAAATTAAAAGAATTTTGAAAAAAATTGTGAATCCAACAAAAATAGATTAGTCAGTCAAACTTGATTATACTTTGTGGGCTTATAGGACTGCATTTAGAACTCGTATAGGAATGTCCCCATATAAGCTAATATTTGGGAAAGCTGGTCATTTACTAGTTGAACTTAAGCATAAAGCATATTGGGCTATTAAAGATTTCAATTATAATTTAAAAGATGTTGGTAAGAAAAAAGTATTACAATTAAATGAGCGTGAAGCGATAAGGAATGAATCTTCTGAGAGTGCTACGATTTATAAAGAAAAGATAAAAATGTGGCATGATCAAAAGATTCTTACTAAAAATTTTCAGTTAGGGCAACAAGTTTTGCTTTATAATGCAAGGTTAAGATTATTTCCAGGTAAACTTAAGTCCAGGTGGATGGGCCCATTTGTTGTGGTAAAAGTTTATCCTTATGGAGCTATAGATATTAAAGATCTTAATTCTGAGAAAATTTTTAAAGTGAATGGACATAGACCGAAACCTTATTATATAGGGGATCAGTATAAATATAATGATGGAATGATGTTGGATTAACCAGAATGAGCACTGGTTACGTCGGGCTGACGACGTAAAACCAAGCGCTTTGTGGGAGGCAACCCATAGTTATCAGTGTGTGTTTTCTTTGATTTTTGTTTTGAGTCTGATCAAGAAATTTGGGGTAGTATTTTTTAATTTATTATGAGCTATTAATGATTTTTATACTTTATTTAGTAACCCAAACATATTAGAATAAGAATTTGGACGTTGAGTTGACTAGTGCAAAAATATGCACTGGCGCTTAAGCGCCAGATCCGGCGCTTAAGCACGACAGTTTAATCACATGTGCAAATTTTGATTTCTAGAAGGTATAACTGCAATTTAGTTGGAATAAATGTGTCTTGGCAGTTTCTAGTCGTGCCTAGAAGTTATAAGGGGAAATTAGACCTATAAATAGAAGGGGTTTGAGAAGGAATTTCACCCCGGATTGTTTTTAGCCCTAAAAGTCTAAGAAAGAGAGAGATTTACAGAAAATGTCTTCATAGGAGATGGATTTGAAGAAGAAAGAAGAAGCCATGAAGAAGAAGTTCATTAGTCAAAGTGCACAGGAGATGTATAACGGTTTCTTAGCCGTTAGTACTGAAGGGATATATGAGAAGATCAATAAGATGGAGAATACTATATCTGCATTAGAGACTAAGGTGCTTGAATTACATGCTCATCTATAACATATTGGGTGGCAACTTAAGATGTAATTCAGACATACCAGTTATATAGAGGAAGCGGATAAGAAAATGTTCATTAAGCAAAAGTGGATCGAAGATGATAGTATTAGAGCTCGTCACCACCATCCATTTTATCAACTCTATATTCCTGGAGAGACTACTGAAAGACAAGAATTTGATCCTTCTAATGAAGAGTGGCATTAAGTTAAGTGTTAGGAATTGTGTGTTTGGAGTCATGTTTATAAGTGTGTTAGTGTTTATGTCTTGTGTTTAGTGTTTGTGTCACTTATATGTGTTGACCTCATTTTTGGTTGAGGTCTAGTCTTTCTCTTTAGTAGCCTAAGGTCTAACCATAAGACTTCCTATTGACTATTAACCAAAGGAAAATATGTTGAGATTTTTATACTTATTTTATACTATTTTTTATTATAATGTACTTTAAAGAAAGGTATTTTTGATGTTTTGTTGCAGAAATGATGAATTAGAGTCAATGGAGAAAAATATGCAAAAAGGAGCGGATTTAGAGCAAAAGGGACCAAAAGGTATTTTTGATGTTTTGGTGCCATCGACTCTCCCGACGGCAAGTTTTTCCCAAGGCTACAGGACAAATTCTTCAGAAGGCCGCCGACGGCTCCATCGAGGCCGCCGACGGCGAGATCGACAGTTATGTGTACTTATGCAATGGATAAGGCCGAATTTTGGAGGGGAGCTTAAGCAACTCTTAGGAAAACTCATCCACATCATTAAAGGAAAGATTTTGGCCGAGCGAGGAGAAAAGAGGAGGTGGTGAGAGCTCTAGAGAGCCTGGAGGTTAGAAAGGTTCCATTAGAGTGAAGAGATTGTGAGGAATTCTTCGAGAGATTGTAAGAGTGGAGGGAAAGTGAGAGATTTCTTCTTCCTTGTTATTTCGAAGAGGAGTTCTG
>NW_018251057.1:93154-93849 GCF_001263595.1 Phalaenopsis equestris
CCCGGAGGGGAGGGCCGTTCCCCCCCCAGCCTAGCCGCAGAATCAGTAACCAAGCATATGATTAGTCAATGTTCTTTATGCCTGTACTAAAGGGTAAAGAATAGGTATGCTCCTATTTGGCACAATATAATTTGAACTAATTCATTTTGTCCATTTCATTATAATTTCTTGACAAGGAGAATGATGTTTTCTTATATATCATAGTCGTACCTTCATTAGCATATTTAGTTATTTTATAGATAAAATTACATAATTATTTTAATTGCCTATTAGTGACAGATAAGCAAATTGGAATTCATTGTTGTAATTGAAGTATTGCTTTTTATAAAATCTTAGTCCGTAGATTTAACTACTCCATGTGGGATCGATATTTAGGACTCCATTAGGACTCCATAGGACTCCATTAGAGCCCTATATTACTTGAGCAATACATATACTTGTGTTGATAAATTCAACTTTAACATTATCGAATATTATATTTATACATCTTAATCAAATTAGACACACCTATAAAGTCGCGATCAAGTCTTTAGACGTCGTTGTTGGAAATTAAATTTACTAGTAGCGCCATCTAATTCTTGTATTTGTCAATTTACAAAAACTCGGTCAAGTTTTTGGCGTCGTTGTCGGGAAGTATAAGAGTAATGGACAATTTAGGATTATTAAAAAGTTTTTACTTAAAAGTTTTTACTTAA
>NW_018251057.1:93929-94155 GCF_001263595.1 Phalaenopsis equestris
CAAATTTGATGCGCAAATTTGGACCTGAAAATCTTATACCTTACGATTCAAAATTAGAACGTACTGTTAGAAAGATTAAAAGATTAAGAAGAAAAACTAGAAATTGTGATACAATGGAAAACAACATGAACAATCAAGGAATAGAAAATGAACACCAACCTAGACCCTTACGAGATTATGCAAATCCTACAGTAGATGAAATTCACTTATCTATCCAAAATCCTGA
>NW_018251057.1:94565-96052 GCF_001263595.1 Phalaenopsis equestris
ATAATTCAAACTTTTTATAATGGATTAGTGGGATCTCTTAGATCGATTATAGATGCTGCGGCTGATGGTTCGTTAATGTCAAAACCTTTTGATGAGGCTTATTCATTAATAGAAGAGATGGCTACCAACAATTTTCAATGACCCTCTGAACGGGTAAATCCTAAAAGAGTACCTAGTATCCATGATTCTGATGCAATATCTATGTTAGCTTTGCAGATTGCTGCAATAACAAAGAAATTAGATCATTATGAGATGAATTATTCTCCAACACCTCCTGTGATGGAAGAGAATTTATCTGGGCAATTTGTGGATGTTCAACCTCCATATGAGACTTTAAACGCTATTAATAGACCTAACAACCCTTATTCAAATTATTATAATCCAGGTTGGAAGAATCATCCAAATTTTAATTGGAATAACAATTCTTCTACAAATTAACAATGGGCAAACAACCCATTAGAAAATTCATCCCACCAAGGAAATGTAAACTATAGACCTTCTTATGCTCCAGGATTTAATAGTAACACTCAAATTAAGGAGAAGAAGTTGTCTATGGAGAAACTGATATTAAACATGGGTCAATAGTTGTAGAATCAATGAAATCAATTACAAATTTAAGTAAATCAATTACAAAATCAAGGAGCTTCTCTTAAGAATATTGAAAACCAATTAGGGCATATCGCTACTGCGCTCAGTAACCAAATATTAGGAACTTTTCCGAGTACTGTGGAACCAAATCCTTAAGATCAAGAAAAAGAACAAATCAAAGTGATTCAATTACGAAGTGGAAAGGAATTGGAGACAAGAGTGCAAAAGGAAATAGAAACTGAAAATGAGAAAGTGGATACTGAAAAAGAGAAGGATAATGAGTACCCAGACTTAGAGTATCCATTTAAACCAATGAAAATTACTGTGGAAAAACCTCCACCACCGTTTCCTCAAAGATTGAAGCAACACAAACAGAATAAACAGTTTTCCAAATTTTTAGAAATTCTTAAGTTAACGGTAAACATTCCCTTCGTCGAAGCTTTAGAGTAGATGCCCAATTATATGAAATTTATGAAAGATATTCTGAACAAGAAAAGGAAGTTCACAGATAACAAAACTGTCACACTTAGCGAAGAGTGTAGTGCAATTATTCAGAAAAAGATTCCTGAAAAATTAAAAGTTCCTGGTAGTTTCACTATATCGTGTGTTATCGGTGAAAAATTTTATGGAAGAGCTTTATGTGACTTGGGAACCAACATTAATCTTATGCCTCTATCAATTTTCAAAAAACTAAGATTATGAGAAGTCTCACATACTTCTGTAGCTCTTCAATTAGCAGATCGATCAGTTACATATCCTAAGGGAGTTATAGAAGATGTGTTAGTATAAGTTGATAAATTTATCTTTCCTGTGGATTTCATTGTTTTAGATATGGAGAAAGATAAAGAAATACCTATCATTTTAGGGAGACCATTTTTAGCTACTGAAAAAGCTATGAT
>NW_018251057.1:98291-98664 GCF_001263595.1 Phalaenopsis equestris
TTTCTAAGTGGATTGAAGCGCAAGCTTTACCTCGTTGTGACGCTAAAAGTGTTTCAAGGTTTTTAATGAAAAATATTTTCACTAGATACGGAATGCCTAGAATGATTATCACTGACGGAGGATCCCATTTTAGGAATAAATATATTCAGAGATTGGCAGAGAAGTTTAATATTATTCATAGAATCTCCACTGCCTTTCATCCTCAAACCAGTGGGTTAGCTAAAGTTTCTAATCGAGAGATTAAACAAATACTTGAAAATACTATAAAATCTAGTAGAGTAGATTGGTCCACTAAACTGGATACCGCATTATGGGCTTACAGGACTGCTTATAAGACTCCTATTGGAATGACTACTTACAACTTACAGACTGA
>NW_018251057.1:98793-99521 GCF_001263595.1 Phalaenopsis equestris
ATGAGTCTTATGATAATGACAAAATTTATAAGGAGAAACTAAAGTTATGGCATGATCGGAAGATTAACCAAAAGAACTTTAAACCAGGATAAGAAGTTTTACTTTACAATACGAGGCTGAAGTTATTCCCTAGAAAATTGAAGTCTCGTTGGTTAGGACCCTTTACTGTGACTCGAGATTATAAGTTTATACTTACGGAGCTGTTGAAATAAGATCAAAAAACTAGAAATAGATATAAAGTGAATGGACACAGATTAAAACCATATTTTCTGGGTAAAAGGCCAAATTTTAAAAAGGTTTTAATGATCAATCAACCTGAATGACACCTGAATAGGTCAGGCTGACGACGTTAAACCAAGCGCTTTATGGGAGGCAACCCATATTTATTTTTATTTTTATTGCAATTATAGTAGTTGTTATTTGAATTTATCATTAGTTGGTGGTAATAATAAACTCTACTACTCTTATTTACCCTTGAATTATCATAAAAATTGGATCCATAATGGAAAATTGGAACGCATTCGGACCAGAGCGAAACTGTGCAATTTTTACCTTGGGCGCCGACGGCGCCATCGATGCCGCCGACAGCGGGTTGTCTCGAGAGTCCAGGCAAAAGTAACACAAAGGGGCGCCGTCTGCGCCATCGACCCCGCCGATGGCGAGACCGGTGAGATGACGGTTTCTTGTATTCGAGTGGCGGGGGGTTTCTTTTTTTTTTGTTTGGGGGA
>NW_018251057.1:99714-100686 GCF_001263595.1 Phalaenopsis equestris
CGGATCTTCAACAAACTACTGACGAAGAAAAGATTGATCAAGGAACGAGGATTCTTGAATCGAGGACTAAACAATCCTACGACACCAATTGAAGAGATGATTATGCGACGAAGATGAGAAGTGTTGTGCTACACTACCGCCGCTATGGTTGTCCCTGTAGTGAAAGAATTTTATGCAAATGTGCATGGAATTGACCAGAGAGTTGTTTATGTGCGAGGTAGGTGGATCACTTTTACTCCTGCATGAATCAACAAATTATACATGATAGAGAACATTCATGTCTCATTGATAGAGAACATTCATGTCTGCCACTATTCAAATTTCGTCCCGACAAGAAACCAGATGAATGAAATTTATCAGTATTTAACGAACGAAACTGATGATTGGGAAATGAAAGAGAACGGGTATGTTAGTTTTTCTTCAACACTTTTGAATCCCATCTCTAAACACTGGCACTTTTTCATTTCTGTGAAACAGTTACCTACAATGAAAGTTGGTAAAGTTTCTAAGGAAAGTGCTATTTTGAACTACTGTATCCAAAGGGGACTGCCGATCAATATTGGATCAATAATTGTGAAGTCAGTTTTGGGCCTGATCGTTCATGGATCAACTTATGGGCTTGGACACCCTTCCACAGTTTTCTCACTTTGCAGCCAGTCCCAAGTATCCTACGAAAATTATCCTCTTGTGCCAGCCAGTCCCAAGTATCCTACGAAAATTAGGAAAGGGTACTGCTACCTTGGAAGCCTTTAGACCCAACTGAAAGATTCCCATCATTTGAAGATGAAAATGATATGGCCATGATAGTTTATCAATCATCTCAGAATTCACTGCCAGTTCAACCCTTAATTCCTGATAAAACTCTGGTGATTCTGCGCCGAATCAAGAAATTGGAGAAGGAGGTACAAAATGTGATGAATACAATTAATAATATCTCTGATTTCTTCGATCATTTAGACTGGAGGATGAAAG
>NW_018251058.1:0-283 GCF_001263595.1 Phalaenopsis equestris
TGGGTGTTGATCAAATTCTAGGGTAGAGGCTCTCTATGAGGCGGCTTCTATGGCCCTTTTTCTTCTTTCTTTATGGTGAATGTGTGGGCAGTTTAATTGAGATTTGGTACATTGTTGAGGTGTGGCGGAGAATGTCCTATCTCTGGTAAGATTTGAACTCACAAATTGAGCTCCAGCGATGGGAATTAGGGCAGGGGGGTGTTTGGTTTGCACTGAGGAGGTCTTAGAGAGGCTGGGGGGGGAATCTTACAAGGGTTCCCTAAGAAAATTTCAGCACCCCTAT
>NW_018251058.1:705-3770 GCF_001263595.1 Phalaenopsis equestris
AAAATTAGGTGACTTTAGGGTGGTTATGCTAATTTTGGTGTATGGGTCCAATTTGGGTCCAAATGGTTAAAAGTTGGGTTTGGGTTACGCCAGCCATTACTTTGAGCCAAATTAATTGATTAACACTGTGGAGATGATTGTTATGAAGATTTTTGGTAAAGGATTGAAATGATTTTAAATTCAATTGGGGGTTCAATTTGAAGGATTTTGGGATTTTGGTCAATTTGGGGTCAATTTCGGCATGTTAGGCTAGACTTTGGTCTAGGTTGGGATAATCCAAATTGATTGTTAAAAATAATCTATAGGAACATCATTAAGAGTTTTCAACATAAATTGGGTGTCAACTTTGAGGTTAAGGCCATCAATTCGGTGGAATTCCCTCAATTTGGTGGAATTTGGGGACATAGCCAAATTAAGGCAAATTTGGAGATTTTTGGTCTTGTGTTGAAATTGAATGCAATTGAGGCTTCACCAAGGCTAATTGAAGCTCAAGTTTGATGTGTAAGATTGTCATGAAGAGTTTTCAACAAAAATTGTGGCAAATTGAGTTGGCTATGAGGTTCAATTTGGTGGGATGAAGTCATAGGGACAAAATTGGGGGTTTGACTTAGATCAAAATTGGGCTCAAAGAATGGACCAATTAAGCTTGGATTTGGTTTAGATTGGTCATACAAAAGGTGAATTTGAGTTTAGAATTGAAATTGATGAAAATTGGGCTCAAATTGATGGACATTTTAGGTAAATTTGGGAAAATTGGGCATTTAAAGGCAATTTGGGGGTTTTGGTGAAAATGGTTTTTAGAGACATTTGAAGTGATTTTGGAGGTTTTGGGAAAGTTTGAAGAGCCAAGAGTATTTTTAAATTTTGGCAATTTTGGGGTTATTTTGGTAAATTTGGCATTTTTGGGTGGTTTTGAGTAATTTTGGTATCTAAAATGGTTTTAAATGATTTTTGAACAAATTTGGATATTTTTTTTGAATCTAAGGATTTTGACCAAATTTGGGGTTCCAAGGGTATCTAGGTAATTTGGGGGATTTGGGCAATAGGGCAAGTTGGATATTTTTGATAGAATTGGGCTAACTACCACCATATATGAGCTATGAACAAATGGAAACCCCATTTGGGTACTCTATGTAATGGTCTTAGCTAAAGCACAACCCAAGGCTAGTGGGTTTAGGGGACCGTCTACATGAGTCTCCCAAAAGATTAAGGGATCAAAGTCAAGAATTTTTGGGTTTAGGGTTGTGAGTGATTGTGGGTGAGAGTGAGTATAAGTGAGTTAACAAGCTCTAAACCAACACCCAAAGTCAACCCTAAGGTCAATCAGTCTTATGGGGACTCATCTTGTGCTTCCTCATACTGACCCCACCTATTAAGTGCCAGAGGTTAGGACCAATTTGTGAAACTTCAAGTTGAGCAAAGAGGAGTGTAGAATTTCTAATAGTGATGGTTCCTTTTATAGTTCTCTAGGAATAGTCAACAAGAAAGTCCTATAGCTAGACCCTAGGCTACTAGAGAGAAAAAACTAAACCTCAACCAAAAGTGAGGTCAATAAATGGACCCTAAATAGGTGTGGTGTGTTGGGCAAGCACACCGCGCGTATTGGCGATGAACGATAAGATCAACAAAACCAATACAGACTCCTAGGTCAACAAACTTAGAATGAGGTGTAGAATTGTGTGTGCTATTTGATTCCGTTGGGGATATAACAAGTGAATATTTGATCAACATTGAGGATGAGAACTCTTGTTGCGGATTGGAGAGTGTGTTTTAAGTTATCAGGTTATAATGTTTATAGAGGATGTGAATCAGCATTGAGTTGATGACCTCAAAAATTGAGATTAGGATGCCATTGTGGGTGTTTTATTCCTATCTCGAATGGTGTGAGTAGAGAATTGGACGTCGTGGAGGGGTCATTACACCAACCTCGAAGATGTAGGTAGAGAATTGGAAGCCATGGAGGGGGCGTTACACCAATCTAAAAAGGTTGAGAATATGATGTGATGTTCCATAATTGGAGGGGGCCTTACACCAATCTTGAAGATCTAGGTAGAGAATGGGAAGCCATGGAGGGGGCCTTACACTAATCTCAAAGATGGGTAGAGAATTGGAAGCCGTGCAAGGGGCCTTAGACCAATCTGAAAAGGTTGAGAAAAAGATGCGATGTTCCATAAAGGGGAGTCTTACTCCTATCTCGAAGATGTAGGTACAAAATTGGAAGCCATTACCAGGGGACCTTACACCAACCTCGAATATGTAGGTAGAGAATTGAAAGCCATGGAGGGGGCCTTACACCAACCTTGAAGATGTTGGTAGAGAATTGGAAGCCATGGAGTGGGACTTACACCATTCTCAAAAGGTTAAGAATAGGGTACAATGTTCAATAAAGGGGAGTCTTACCCTTATCTTGAATATATTCTTATCTTGAAGATATAGGTAGAAAATTGTAAGCTATAAAGGGGGCCTTACATTAACCTCGACGATGTAGGTAGAGAATCGGAAGCCATGGAGGGGGCCTTACACCAATCTCTAAAAGTTGAGAACAGGATGTGATGTTCCATAAATGAGAGTCTTACTCCTATCTTGAAGATGTAGGTAGAGAATTTGAAGCCATGGAGGGGGCCTTACACCAATCTTGAAAGGTTGTGAAAAGGAAAATATTGTTTCGGTATTAGCCTCGAGGGCAGGAATGTAGTGCAGAAAGTTTGTTGTGTTGAACTCATAAATGTATGTCATGTGAAAAGAATGACATTGGTGAGGAAGATGTGTAAAATTTTTTGAGGTTTTATGTAGAATGTGAAATTCTATAAGTATATAAAGAGAATTAGTGCAAACAAGCATAGTCGTGTTGTGCAAGCAAAGAGTAAGAGACCTCAAAAAAGAGAAAGTAGAAGTGTATAAATAAAAAATTTTCATTAAATTGAGGTTAATTTATTACCAAATTTTGGACCTAGTCACAGATGTTTTACCAAATAGATAACCCCAAAACAATCAAAATTGCAAAATTTTAAATCAAGCGATGTCAAACAATGTCAAGTTGAGTAGTATGTCTTTAGGTATCGTCC
>NW_018251058.1:4250-20393 GCF_001263595.1 Phalaenopsis equestris
ATCTAGTGTCTTCTTCAAAATCTGTACCAATGTTTTGTTGAAGGCTTCGGCCAATCCATTTTCTCTAGGATAGTAAATTGTAGAATATCTCCAGTTTATTCAGTGTCGTTTGACGAAATTGTTGATTTTTGTACTTTTAAAGGCTGTCCCATTGTCAGGGATTGTTCTGCGCGAAACTCCAGAATGGTAGACGACTTGGCTTATGAAGAATTGAAGGACAAGTTGTGTCGTAACCTCTTGTAATAGTACTGCCTCTACCGATTTAGAAAAGTAATCGGTAGCGGCAAGTATAAATATATGTCCTTTGGAAGACGGAGGGTATATTGGACCTATTATGTCCAAGCCCCAACACTCGAATGACCACGAAAAAAAGGTTGGGTGCAGTACATTTGGAGGCTGGTACAAGACCACCCCATGCACTTGACACTGGTGACATCTTCTGATTGTATCCACACAATCGGACATCATGGTCGGCCAAAAATATCCGAGTCTTTTGATCGTCATTTTAATCTTCAGCCCTGACTGGTGTACGCTACATAATCCAGAGTCTGTACATCTTTGACAATATTCTATGCTTCTGTTTTGCTTAAACATCGTAGCCACATTTGATCGAACGATCTTCTATAGAGGACATGTCCTACTAGAGCATATGACATAGCCCTCCTTGTGATGTGGTGTGTTTTGACTTGTCTTTTGACAGTTTTTCAATCTGTAAATATTATATCAATGGCTCATGTCAGTCTTCTTTGATACTAGCAACCACAATCATCATTTCTTTTTCTTTTCTAAATTTCTTTTTCTTTTCTAACTTTTTCTTTTCTAAGATTGTGTAGATTGTCAAGGTCAACTTTAGACAAAATCTATCTTCCTTGTACTGTAATATCAATGGAATCCTCTGAGGGATATGCCAGCTCCTTAGCAAGTTTTACTAGAGCGTCAACATGGGCATTATCTCTCCTAGGAATCTGGTAGAAAGTTACTTTGGGAATCTACTCCAGTAACTTCATGGTGTACCAATGGTATTCCACTAATCTTGGTTTAAAATTATGTGTTGTCGGGTGACTTGTTGGATGATGAAATAAGAGTCACCGTAGATGGCAATATTTTTTATATCCATCGAGATTGCCAACTCCAACCCGATAATTAATGCTTCATATTCTGCTTTGTTGTTGGCGCATGACTCTGTCAGGTGGTATGAGAACCTCGACATACCCTTATCTAGCGTGATAATAATGAAACCAATTCCTGCTTGGCCTGTTATAACTGTGCCTGATATTTTATCTTTTCTTGCTGACGAAGCTCCATCGAAGTACATCTTCCATCTTTGCGCACTGGAGAATTCCATCTGTAGTATATTTTCATCTAGTAACTCGTCATTAAGAGGTGACCCAACTGGAAGTGGGTGTATGGCGAGGAAGTCTGCTAAAATTTTTCCCTTGATAGCACGAAGGGGAGCAAAAGTTATATTAAATTGCAACAAAATCATTGACCATCTTGCTAGACGTCCAGAGAGTGTTGGTCGGGTCATCAAATATTGCAACGGATTAACTTTCAAAATAAGGGTAATTGATCCCACGATGCCTAATGCTTATGGACAGTATAACAATAGTTTTGATGGTATTTATCACTTATATTTTCTTATTTTGCAATAAAACTAAAAACTTGATCATGAAAAAAATAAGAATTTAAATTTATAATTTATATATATTTATTTTGTGATACTACGCAAGTATACGTATCATTATCAAGTAATATATGAGTTTTTGATTAAGACCTGAAAATCCAGCCCACAAGAAAGATTATGCAATAAACACTTTTTAAAAAGTTTTTCTATTTTAAAAAAGACAATTACTTAAACTAAAAATGATTTTTGCAGGAATTTAAAACTTAAATATTTTTGGTATTTTTGATATTTTAACGAAACAGTAAAAAGATAACTAAAGTTTTTGTAGAAGAAAAGTATTTAATATGAAAATAACTTTTTTCTTATCATGAATTAGTAATAAGTATAAGAATTCTGTTGTGTCAGTATGCAAATTGTGTTATGTCAAATAGGAGCAATAATATTCTTTACCCATACTAGAGATGCTATAAAGAATATTAGCTAATTTAAAGTTTGAATAGTTCTGAAGACCGGTTAGGCAAAGAAGATACTAGCTCTCACTCTAGAGTTCCCTCGATTCCCCTCACCTGGGGGCTAACATTCTTATACCAAAACCTAAAACTATAAACCAAGTTGGGGGCTTTAACCTGTCACTTTAAAGTCCTCTAACTCTACACCCATCAATGAGTATTTCCCTATTTATTTGCACTAAATCATATGAACTACATTCTCGCTCATACAACCTCATGTGATTCTTTCCGATTGTTGACTGAGACAATACCAGCCCGGTTCTTACATATTCTTACAACAAATTTTAACATGTAGATTGACCAAATCAAGAAGTAAATGAAGTGTATGGATTTAAATTATCACTTCTTGCAAAATTAAAGATCAATACTCTCCAAGACTTCCACCCAAAAATTAATTACTTATCATTTTAAGAAGAAAGATAAATAAAACAACTCAAAATCCATGGACAAAACAAAACCACACTTTAATCCCTTTGAATCCATTCTCTATTACAATCACTCAAAACAAAATAACAAAAAGGATAAAGTAAATAAAAAGTTGTTCCTGAAAATCTCTCTGAAGTAACTCCCCGAAAAAGAACTTTCAAAACTTGCCAATATTTTCAGGACTCTTTTCTAAGTCCTCTCTTCTTTCTTTTATAGTTTTCCAAGAGGTGCCTTGGGATCTCTTCAAAATGTGCCTTGATTCGATGTATTTTCCCAATAGACGCATCCTTTCATGATAATTTTCTTCCATGGTGATTACAACCACCTATTAAGCCAATGGGTGCCTCTAAAACCACTTCAAAATTTGTGAAAATTTATTTCACTCGTCTAGTAACTGCCACTAGCGCTTAAGCACGGGGTCTCGGCGCTTAGGCGCGACCTTCTCTGTTTAACCGGTGCATAAGCGCCAATAAGCGCCAGATCTGTCGCTTAAGCGCGAAAACTCTTTTGCATAATTTTTCAACTTTTTTCTCCAAATTTGATCCTTTTTCACTCCTTTAAGGATTTTTTTCCATTTTTAATTGTATCTGAAATAAAAAAACAAAAAAACCTTCCATTAAAGCGCAATATCTCAAAAATAAGTATAACAATGTGTCTAAAAATACTATATTTTAGGTGTTTCAGTAATCTTATGAGAAAGTATGTAATGTCTAAGCTTTTGGGCGATAAAAATCAAAGCTAGACAATGCTTCTCAATAGGTGGATACTTTATCTCCGTCGGTATTAGACGATGACTCAGGTAATATAATGCATTTTCTTTGCCCTCGTTGTTGCCTCATCATTGACCTTTGACTTAGGCTAAGAGGACTCTAAGAGAATCATCTAAGGCCGTGGTATAAAGTATCAAAGGTTTCCCTGGGATAGAGGCTGCCAAAACAAGAGGGGTCATTAAACATTGATCCTCAAGTACTCGCTGGCATTTCTCTTCCCAAACGAATTTGGAATCCTTTTTAATTAATTTAGAGAAGGGCTGACACCTATCTGAGAGATTAGGAATAAAGTATCTCAACTATGCCAACTTTCCTTAGAAGGAACGTAGTTGTTTTCAGGTTTTGGTGGAGGTATTTCCAGGATAGCTTTAATCTTATCGGGGTTGATCTCGATTCCCCGATGATGGACAACAAATCCTAGAAACTTCCCGGAAGTAACGCCAAAGGCACACTTTAAAGGATTCATTTTAAGGTCATATCATTGTAACCGTTCAAACACTATCCTCAAATCATACAAATGGTCTCTTTTTTGTTTGCTCTTGATGACCAAACCATCCACGTAACATTCTTCTTATTTGTGAATGAGGTCGTCAAAAATCTTTGTCATTGCACGTTGATATGTTGCTCCAGCATTCTTCAACGCAAATGACATCACCGTGTAGCATAAAATCCCGATAGATGTTCGGAAGGTTGTAAGCGTTGCATCCTCGGGAGCCATCTTGATTTGGTTGTATCCCGATGATCCGTACATAAAGGAGAAAATCTCATGAAGCAATATCCACCATCATTTTTGGTATCGATAATGGGAATTTGTATTTTGGACATGCTTTATTTAAATCCTTGAAGTTGACAAAAACACGTATTTGTCCATTTTTCTTCTTAGCTGGCACAATGTTGGCTAACCATGTAGGGTACTGCTCTTCTTGCACGAAGTTAGCGTCTATTAATTTCTTCACCTTGGTGATGACTTGCTGCTCTATCTCGAGGCACATTCTTCTGGGAGCTTGTTTCACCGGGGTCATATCTTTGTCCACCCCAAGTTTATGAACTGCAACTTCTACTGATAGTCCTGAAATTTCATCAAAACTCCATACAAAGCAATCTTTCAACTTTGTTAACAGTTTAATCAACTCTACAGATTCTTTACCATTGATTAGAGAACTTATGAATGTAGGTTGGGGTTGTTCTACAGTCCTGAGGTTAATTTCCTTTAATTCATTAAGATTTTATTTAATTTCCTCCTCAAATTCTGGCGGAGCATCTTCTATTAGCTGATTAGTAGAGTCATCCTCCAAACCGTGGCAATCCTCTACTGATTCATTGATAACAACCATGCAAAATTCTATATCATCGACTGGTCCGACTGTACCAAATCTGAGACCCTTTTTTGAGTTGGGAGTTCGACTTTTAACATCCCATAATTTTTTAAAAAGTTCTAATTTACCTTTTGGCATCTGTTTTGACAAATATCCCTGTTGAATTAACTTTTGTACACAAGGCAAAAAGTAACCAAAAGGCAATTCCATTAATTCATTAGGATCATCATCCAAATTTACATGATTTTCAAGATTAGTAGAGGTAGAAGCACGATAAAACTTGATCGACTTTAAACCAGCGCTACAGACTTCCTTGACCTCTAAACTCTTGACCTTTTAAGGGTGAATCAGAGTAAGGGTCATAGTATTCACATAGTGGTTTATCCAATCATACATTATCGCATATTCACTTTTCTCCACATCTTCTAAGGATATATCATACTGTGGTTTCTTCTATTTTGTCATCATTATTTCATCTTTGGAACTGTCTTCATCACCAATGTTGATGGTCGGCCTAGTCTGTTCAATAATTAAGTTGACTTTTCCTCGTCCAAGTCCCCAACCTTGACCTTGGGTGCGCGAACTAAAAGAACCCCCACCAATTTGCCATAAAAGAGTGGCTAAAGATTCCTGAAGTGAATTTTAATGGCTTCCTCTTTGTGATTCTTCTAAATCTTTGCCTTTATTTGTCATAATTTCATGAGAGAAGAAAATTTTGTTTGAAGGCGCGTAGTAGGTGGCATCTTCTTGAATGCCAACTTCATGCACTGAAAACTGTTGTAAATCTCTCTTGATTCAATGCTCTTATCCCTCTTTGTAGTACTTGATGCACTGGTGTAGAGACGATGGAACCATGTTGTGTTCATGAATCCACTATCGACCCAGTAGAGTGTTGAAAGAGGTCTTGACATTGATGTTGATGATATGAAACTTGACATTGATGATATGAAATTTAGCAGTTGTTATTAGTTCTCCAACCTTCATAAGCAATGTAATTGATCCAACGACTCTCTCTACCATTTGTTTGAATCCACTTAGCATCATTTTATTGGCTGTAAGTTCCTGAACTTCAATGTCCAAATAGGTCAATGTCCGTAGACTCATCAAGTTGAGGGATGCTCCAGTATCTACTAAAGCTCTGGGAAACACAAATCTACCAATGTTAGCAGAGATGTAGAGTGGACGATTGTGGTCGGTGGTATCAAACAACAAGTCTTCTTTTGTGAAGGTTACCCCAGACTATCCTTCTAATGAGTAAACTTTATCTGAGGATGTGCTACCTAATTGGGCTAAACAAATTTCTGGGTTAAACAAAGCTGTAACCAGAGAGTCTCTCATCTCCTTTGACAGGATACCTTTGAAAGGATCAGAGCACTGTAGATGCTTAATATGGTCGGCAACTTCCTAAGATGAGCTCGCACGTTGTATTTCACTTTATATGACCCTCCCATTTTCTCTTGGTTATGTGGTTCTTCCACTGGCGGAGGTGGAAGCAGCCCTTCCTGTGTTTGAGTTATTGTTTGCTTTCCTTTATCTGTTGGAGCTATTATTGGGGGTAATACACTCCCATTCCTCAAGTTTACCACTGTAATTTCTTCTTATTGAGATAATATTGTTGAATCTTCCGATATTTCTTCTTTGTCGTAACGATTTGAGTTGATGGCAAGGGGTGCACCGTGGCATTCGAGGATTGGTTCCTCACTCCCGGCGCTGTCTTAAGCGGCATTGTCGATGTCTTCTTCGGTCTTGTTGGCGAGTTTATTGGACTCAAGTATGATTTGAGGATCATTTTTGGAATCAAGTCGAAGTTAGATTGGGCAACATCAATTTTGTTATTGCCAAAAACAGTTAAAACGTAGCTGAAATTGTAATTATTATTTTCATAATACCCCAGAGGGGTCAAAAAATAATCGTACAAGGTCAGGAGTTTGAGAATTTTCTTCCCCAAATCCAAGACAATTAATCTAATAGAGGTAGCCCCCATCTTGACCCACGTGTTATCAGCCTTCGTGGTGGTATTCTTCTTCTTCTTTGTCTTTGATGATGACAGATCTCGTGGTGAAATCTTCATCTCAGGATTGGCACTCTGAAGACTTTGAATGGCGGCTTGTCTTGATGCATTTTGAATCTGGTTCATTATTTTCTTCGATGATTTGCTCCAAACTGTACTCCATCCATCTTTTTCAGTATATGGGTTGATTGGACAGATTGGCTCAGCTGAAATCATATTTATGGAACCTTTTTCAGGTTGTTGTAAATATTCTTTTGGGGTTGTTATATTCTCTTCTCTAAGGTTTCTCTCGAGCCGATCGTTGAAGACGAAACAATCTTCTATAATGTGTCCAAGAAATCTATGATAAGGACAATAATTTTTTGATCTTTCTTATTAACCTCTTCGGGTTTCTTTGTATCTAGTAGGCTGAACTCAGTCTTCTTCATCACACTTCTGGACATTTTGCGTACGACTTCATCTTTGAAGGAATACACCACTTTCCTACATTCCGCAATGGTCATTTTCTTATTTTCTGGTCGGTATGATCCTCCCTGAGACGATTGCTAGCTAGACTGGCCATACTGTTGTGTTTGTTGTTGAGTGGGTTTTGATTACGTTGATGAGGATTTTTTGCATCTATCTTCATTGGTTGTTTTCTTTTATCAACAGTTTCCACTGTTCCAGACTTCTTTTCAAATATCTTGGTTGCTTTGGATTTCTCGTGAGAATCCATATGTTTAATTCTTCTTGAAGACTGCTGGATTTACTGAGTAGCTTCTTGAAAGATTTAATGGCGAGTCCCTTGAGCATGAAAGCTATTGGCCTCTGAATGCTCTTGAATAAGATCTCAATCGTGTGTTGTTCCTGTAGCTGAGGTTCACATTTCATGCTAAGGTTTCTCCACCTCAAGATGTAATCCACTAAAGTCTCGTTGGGCTTTTTCTTTTCCATCATGAGATCTCCAACAGACACATAATGTTGCGCTCCAGCAAATCTTTCCATAAATAAGTGTTTCATTTCAGTGAATGTCTGAACTGATCATTTGGGCAAATCGGCATACCAATCGAAAGTAATCTCTGATAGGCTACTGACAAACTGTTGGAAGAGTAAAGCTTCATTACCTCTTGTGTTGCCATAACTGGCTCAAAAATGTGTTATGTGCTAATTTGGATTTCCAGTCCCATCAAATATCTTGAAGTTTTGGGAAACAAAAAACTTAGGGAAGGGTACGACATCAAATTATTCTTGTTAAGGTCTACCCATTAAAACCAATGCACCACCCTTGGTTTGGGTTAAGGCTTCCCGAGCTTGTTTGGCCATTTGCTTAAATTCTTTTTCCGGCATGACGCTTGATGGAAAATCCTTCTTTTGCTGTTCATTTCTATTTGTTGAGGCAACTTCTCTTCTTTAATCTGTGATATGTATAATCTCCGGTTGATTGACCTCTGAAGAGGCTAACTGTGGTAATTAAGGTTGTCCTTGATCTGTGGCCATCGCGGTTGATCCCGAAACTGCTTATATGCAACAGTATAATAATAGTTCTGATTATATTTTTCACTTATTTTTCCTTATTTTGCAAAAAAAAAATAGAAACTTGATCCTGAAGAAAAATAAGAGTTTAACTTTTTAATTTATTTATATATTGGGATACTACGCAAGTATACATATTATTATCAAGTATTGTAGAAATTTTTGATTAAGACATGAATATCGAACCCTCAGGGAATTTATGCAATATGCAATATAGAAAACTTTTTATTTTTAAATATATAATTATTTAAACTATACATGATTTTGCAGTAATAAAAGTTCAAATATTTTTGGTATTTTCAATATTTTCATAAAACAATAAATAAAAAGATAACTAGAGTATTTATTGAAGAAAACCACTAAACATGAAAATATCATTCTTTTTATCATGAATCAATAATAAGTATAAGGGTTCTATTGTGGAACTATGCAAATTGTGTAGGGCCAAATAGGAGCAATAATATTATTTACCCTTACTAGAGATGCTATAAAGAACATTAGCTAGTTTAAAGTTTGAATAAAGTTTGAATAGTTCTAGGTAGGGAAGATACTAGCTCTCACTCTAGAGTTCCCTCGATTCCCTCCACTTAGGGTATAAAAACTCGTATCATAACCTAAAATAATAAATTAATTTGGGGGATTTAACCTGTCACTTTGAAGTCCTCTAACTCTACACCCTTCAATGAATATTTCCCTATTTATTTACACTCAATCATATGAACTACATTCTCATTCATACAACTTCATGTGATTGTTTCCAATTATTGATTGAGACAATACGAGTTCGATTCATACATTTTCTCACAACAAATTTTAACATCTGGATTGGCCAAATCAGAAAGTAAATGAAGTACAAGAATTTAACTCATCACAACTTCTTCCAACATTAAAGATCAATACTCTCCACAACTTCCATCCAACACTTAATTACTTATCATTTTAAGAAGAAAGATAAAGAAAACTAGTCAGAATCCATGGAGAAACCAAAACTACACTTTAGTTTAGGAGATAAAATCATTGTCAAACCAACAACAAGTCTCGATTAAAACCAAAAGTAATCTAAGACAAAAAGATAAAAACTTATCCCAAGTCCTCCACCAAACTCTCTTGAATTTCCTTTGAATCACTTCTCTTTTACAACACTCAATATAAAATAAAATAAAAAGGATAAATATGTAGTGCCTGAAAATCTCCTCGAGCTAACACCCCAATTCAAGAACTTTCTAAGCTTTCTCTTTTCAAGCACAGTTTCAAAGTTTCAATCTTCCTTATTTTATAGATCTCTAAAAGGTGTTTTGGTATTTCTTTAAAATATGTCTTGATTCAATGTATTTCCCCAAGAGATGCCTCCTTTCACAAGTATTTTCGTCCATGGTGGTTGTAACCACCTATTAAGCCAAAAGGTGCCTCAAAAACTTCTTCAAAATTCATAAAAACTGAATTTACTCATCAAAAAACTGTACTGGCGCTTAAGCGCGGGGCCTCTAGCGCTTAGGTGCGACCTTCTCTTTTTGACCGGCGCTTAAGCGCCAGATCTGGCGCTTACGCGTCAAAAAACTTTTGCACATTTTTGACATATTTGCTCCAAATTTGATCCCTTTTCACTCCTTTAAGCATCTTTCATCTTTTTACCATAAATTGTAAGAAACACACAAAAATACCTTCCATTAAAGCGCAATATCTCAAAAATAGGTATAAAAATGTGTCTAAAAACACTGTATATTTTAGGTGTATGAAAATCCCCCAAACTTAAAATGTTACTTGTCCTCAAGTGACACTTCAATCTTTAAAAACTAAATATGTATGATATGTATATGAGTTTCTTTAGGAGTTACTAAAATTTAGAATTATAAATATAGTAGTCTAATTTAGAAAAAATATTCAGTAAATGAGACCAACTTACAGTTTAGAAATTTTTAATGTTAAGAAAGATGAAAATATGAGTTCCTATCTAATTCAAAAATATATTGTAGATTTTCCAAATTTAGAATTTAATTCTTTTATTGTCTCCACTTAAAAATTTTTATTTTAAATAATTTTACTTACTATATTATATCCCTAAGCTTAAGAGTTTCTCAAGTCTTATACTTTAAAAAGATCAAATGTAGAACAAATTTTTGATTAGGCACTAATCCTCAAGCTTCTCCTCCCTTCATTCTTTTTCTTTTCCTTTTCTTTTTTAGGCAAAGATTAGTATATCTCGATATCCTTTTATAATTTTGAATTCCACTTCTCCTTTCCTAAAGCAATGCCTTGATATAAATCTGTTACTTAAAGATATAGTAATAATTTTAAATATTATTTTGAATATTATTTTAATAAAATAAATTTAAGTATTAAAATATCTAATTTACCTATATTTTTCAAAAATACAATTTTTCTTACTAAAGATAGCTACACAATATTAAACATTTTCTACACTAAAAACTTTTAACTTAAAGTTTTTCTTCATTACTAAATATTTCAACTAAATTTTCTTACTCATTTCTAAAATCAAATTTTACTTCCCTAATATAACTCTATATACATAATCATTTTTCTTTTCAAATCAAATTTATTTGTAGCACATTTGAGAAAAAATAAAATTTAATGAAAATATTTTACATCCCCTCCCAAAGTTAAATTTTTAACAGATTAAAGAATTTAGCATCAGATATATGTAAGCAGGAAAAAAAATTAAAGTAACATGCTAACAGGAATTTCTATACCGTAATGACACAAGTATAAAACTGAAAACATGAGTAAAATTAATTTTTATCAAATTTTCTACTATTTTCATTTCAATTCAATATGTAGAGATTCGATAGACTTCCAAACAGTGCGTATACACATAAAATAAAAAAAAAACAGACTACTTTGACTTCACAATCTCCAACATAAAAACAAACTCATAAACCTGATAAAAGAAAAATACACAGGATAGCAGTTTCTGAATTTTAAATTTATGATCTATGTTAGCAAGATTTTCAACTTTTCAAAAGACATAGAATTAAGTTAAGTTCTCACAATACTAAACTCACAACAACAGTTACTACCATAGAATTTCAAAATAAAGTACTAACAAAGCGAAAACTTCAAAACAACAATAAAATATAAAAATCCAAAACACAACACATAGTCCAAATCAACAAACAGATGCAAATGTAGCAAGCTCAGACCACATAGTCTACAACATAATACAACATAAAAATAAAATCTCTCTGTCCTACTCCCCATCTTCAGAATCACTGCTATGTCAAACTTCTGCAGCCTCGTAATCAGAATATCAAAGATATGGAGGAAATTGCACTCTTGGATCACCCCTAATTAGGTTCTCCGGAGTCAAGTGGAATTTCTCTTGATAATCACTCTTTCTCCTATTATGCCTATCATCTGCTCTACAAAACACTCTAAATTCTGAACTTTATCAGTGGTATAGTTTATATTTTCCATCATCCTCTGTAATAATTGATATCGAGTCTCAGTAGACTCGCCTATAGAAGTAGTAGCACGTGAGGTAGATGGTCTAGATGTAGAAGCAACAGAGGTAGAAGTAGCAGACGTTTCCATTCCATAACTCCTAGAAAATGCTCCTTTCCAACCAAAAATAGAAATCTCATAATAAGTCTTCACATTTACTTTAGTGATGGGATTTAGAAGTAATAATACTTCTTTCCAGCTATCATATTTTACTCCAACTTGCTCACACAAAGAAAAGATCAAGGAAGCAAATCCGAGACCTGCATTTGTAACAGCTGTAGCAGAACTGATGATAGACTGACAGATCAAAGCTCCAATGTTGATGAGCTTTCCCTCTTGAGTACAATACTTCAACGTCGCTCTTTCTCTGGTCACTTCACTGAGATGATTGGTCGGAAGCAAGCAAGAATAAATGAAATAGTGTCAGACCTTTGAAGGTGCACATAACTATGAAGTTGGGAAGTTGACTCTCCTCTCATTAGGGATCTTCTAAAGTCCTCTCCCAATAGTCAAGTAAAAAATAATCTCGTCAAACTCTGCTTCAGTAGGACTATAATCTGCATAAAATATAATGTATCTCGTGGTAAATGGTAAAATAAGTTAATTACCTCTGGCGAAAAAGGTACCAATTTTCCTCGAACCATAACACAATTTTCTTCAACTTCAGGGAGATTTCATAGAACTCCATCACAACTAATATAACTGCCACAACAGAGAAACAACAGAATTGTTCACACTATCAACGAACAATTAAATCTTCCACATCTTCACCCGAATTTCTAAAACATTGCTTCTAAATCAGTTTATGTGATTGCAACGCATCACTATACCGATCTTGAGCTTTTGAACGAACAAATTTACTCGAATCAAAAGGGGCTTTGCCTTTGCTCCTCTTCATTCTTAGTGTCATTCTACAAATTTGATAAATTCCAACAATAACTTCAAAAATTAAGTTTAAATTACTAAACTAAACTTCCATAAGCACAAACTAAACTTCCCATGCAATTTCTATAAATTTTTCCTCATTTTTCACCATGAATAGTGAATTTTCAAATTTCTCCAAATGTGTTCAAAATACATGGTGAAAATCCAAAATTTTTACATTGAAGTAAAGCTCTTACCCTAGAAGTAATGCTCTTAACTCAAGGAACTTGAATCTAGGAAATTTCTCTTGATTCTACCAAGAAATCTCCACTTAAGATGTGCATGAATCTCAAGTACCTACCTTGGTCTCTAGTAAAGCCATAGTATTTTCAATTTTGTTGATATTCTCTGATATCCCTTCAATCCTAACAGCTAAGAAACTGTTATACATCTCTTGTGCACTTTGAATAATGAATTTCTTCTTCATGGTCTCTTCCTTTTTCTTCAAATCCATCTTTCATGGATACATCATCTCAAAATCTCTCTCTCTTAGACTTTAGAGCTAAAAATGATCTGGGGTGAAATTCCTTCACAAAACCCTTCTATTTATAGGCCTAAATCCTTCAAATAACTCCTAGGCACGTCTACGAACTACCTTGGCATATTTTTAAAAACTACTTGGCAGTAAAACCTTCTAGAATCTGAATTTTGAACATGTGTTTAAATTGCCGCGCTTAATCGCCATTGGACATTTTTGCACCAATCAACTTTAATGTCCAAATTCTCATTCTAACATGTCTAGGTCACTAAATAAAGTCTTAAAATCTTTACTAACACATAATAGTCTCAAAAATACTACCCCAATTTTCTTAATCACACACAAAATAACAATCAAAACAAAAACACACTACTAACTATGGGTTGCCTCCCATAAAGCACTTGGTTTTATGTCGTCAGGCCGATGTAACTAGTGATTATTCTAGTTAACCCAACATTATGCCATCATTAAATTTATGTTGATCTCCTATAAAGAAAGGTTTCAGTCTTTGCCCATTAACTTTAAATATTTTCTCAAACTTAGGATCTTTAATATCGACAGCTCCATAAGGATAAACTTTTATCACAATAAATAAGTCCACTCATCTCGACTTAATTTTGCCAGTAAATAATCTTAAACTTGCATTATATAGCAAAACTTGTTGCCTTGGCTAAAAGTTTTTAGTAAGAATCCTTCGATCATGCCACATCTTCTTCTTTTCTTTGTAAATCTAAGCACTCTCATAAGATTCATTCTTTATTTCTTCAAGCTCATTTAATTGTAATAATCTTTTCTCACCAACATCTTTCAAATTATAATTGAACTCTTTAATCGCCCAATATGCTTTATGCTCAAGTTCAACTGGTAAGTGACAAGCTTTCCCAAATATTAGCCTATATGGGGACATTCCTAAAGGAGTTCTATATGCAGTCCTATAAGCCCACAAAGCATAGTCAAGTTTGACTTACCAATCTATTTTTGTTGGATTCACAGGTTTTTCCATAATTCTTTTAATTTCTTGATTGGATAATTCAACCAAAGCACTTGTTTGAGGATGATAAGTAGTAGCAATCTTATGATTTATGTGATATTTATTTAATAAATTCTCCATTATGACATTTCTAAAATGACTTCCCCCGTCAGTTATGATTACTCTTGGCATCCCAATCTACAAATTATTTTTGTTTTCATAAATTTTGCAAAACTTTAAGCATCACATCGAGGTAAAGCAATAGCTTTTATCCATTTGGATACGTAGTCCACCGCTAGCAAATTGTATAAATTCCCAAAAGATGTTATAAATGGTCCTATTAAATCTTATTCCCAAACATCAAATATTTCAAATTCTAACATATAATTGAGGAGCCTCTCATTTCTTCTAGAAATATTGCCTACTTTTTAATATCGATCACAACTTTTGATATAAGCATTACATCTCTAAAAATCATAGGAAAATAGAATCCAGATTGTAAAATTTCGTATGTTGTCTTATCAACACCAAAATGTCTCCCAAAATCACAATTATGACATTTTTGGATAATCTCATAAGTTTTTTTCTAAAGGTACGCATCTTCAAATAATCAAATCCTTTCCTTATTTATATAAAAGTGGGTCATCCCAAAAATAAGTCTTAACTTCAGAAATAAATTTTCTCTTCTGTTAGTATGTCATTCCATAGGGTATAATATCACTGACAATAAAGTTGATAATGTCGGCATACCACGGAACACGCCACTCATTAATATTGAATAATTTTTCATCAAGAAAATGCTCGTTAATTTCTTTTTCAAAATAGAGTGATTTTTCTAATTCAAGCATAGACAAATGATCAGCAATTTGATTTTCTTTGATTTTCAATCCCCTTTCAATCCCCTTCCCATCTACTATTTCAAAATCAAACTCTTGCAAAAGAAGAATCCATCTTATAAGTCTAGATTTAACAACCTTCTTTTTCATTGAGTACTTAATCTCATAATGATCTGTATGTAGTATACAATGAGTTCCAATTAAATATGATCTAAATTTATCAAAAGCAGATATTATTGCTAATAACTCATTTTTAGTTGTTGTATTATTAATTTGAGCTTCATTAAGAGTTTTACTAGCATAGTAAATAACTTTAAAAATTTTATCATATCTTTGTCCTAAAACAGGTAAAATCATTACCATCACACATCAATTCAAACGGTTTTCCCCAGTCTGGTGAAACTATAATTGGTGTAGTGATTAGATTTTTTTAATAAATTAAGAGCTTCTAAGCATTCCTCATCAAAATTAAAAATTACATCTTTCTCCAATAAATGTCATAAAGACTTAGTAATTTTTGAATTATCCTTAATATATTACCTGTAGAATCTAGCATATTTTAAAAAACTGCTAATTTCCCTTACATTTATTGAATAAAGTAAATTAGTGATCAATTAAATTTTAGCAGGATTTACTTCCATACCATTTTCTGATATTTCATGACCTAAGTAAATTCTTCCTGCTACCATAAATTAGAATTTTTCCCAATTGAGGAGTAAATTTATTTCTCCATAATGCTTAAGAACTTTAGATAAATGTTTCAAACATGAGTAAAATGAAGTTCCAAACACTAGGAAGTCATCCATAAATACTTCAGTCCCTTGTTCAATTAACTCATTAAAAAATTGTCATCATACATCTTTGAAATGTAGCAGTGACATTACATAAACCAAAATGAATTCTTCTAAAAGCTAAAGTACCATAAAGACTGATAAAAGTTGTTTTCTCTTGATCCTCTAGAAATATTTGAATTTGGTCATAACCATTATATCCATCCAGAAAAAAAAAGTATTTATGGTCAGCTAGTCTATCCAGCATTTAATCTGGAAAGGGTAATGAAAAATGATCTTTCCTAGTGGAAAGATTTAATTTCCTATAATCAGTGCATATTCGCAACCGTTTAACTTATCTAGTAGGTATGAACTCATTATGTTCATTCACAATTATAGTTACTTCTCCTTTCTTAGGAACACATTGAATTAGACAATCTCATGCACTATCTGAAATAGGGTAGATAATCCCAGCATCTAACCACTTTAAAATTTCTTTCTTAACAACTTCATTCATAATAAGATTCAATCTCCTTTG
>NW_018251058.1:21796-23336 GCF_001263595.1 Phalaenopsis equestris
GGGTGGGTTTTAGTTTTAGTTTTGGTTCTGGTTTTCTCGCTATCCTGATAGTTTTAATTTTCATGCAGTGAGACATCATTATTTAACATGCAAGTTTGCAGGTATAAAAGTACAGTATGAAAGTACAAGGAATACAATGCTGAAAATTATAAAAATGTACCTAGCAAGTCTTCTCGTTCCACCACTTGAAACTCAATAGGCATGTTAAGGCAGTTTATATGATACAGGGAAGTAAAATGTTGACGACATATCTAACCCTAGGTCATATCTTGGTGGGTCATTAGGAGTTTAATTAATGATGATGTTTGTCAAGAAAAACATATTAAGTTCAGTAGATCTCCGAGGTATTCAACAGATCTAGTGAAAGAAGGCGGTCTGTGCTACTCTCTAGCTGCCTGGAGGAAAATCTCAAGTTCTTTTAAACCTATTATGTTGCCTAATAATCCATCCTGTAAATACCCTTAGTGCTCAGTGAGCATTGATGTCTCAATTATCCCTAAGAGTAAGGTAATTATCATCTGTTATTTAATTTTGAATATTATGTGGGTGAAGACTTTTAAAGAGGCAAGTTAGTGTTAATCAAACACTTAACCAAATTTTGGTCCTAATTAGGCTTCTAGTGTTTGAAAGATGTTCTAATTTATTTTCTAATTTATTTTTTTTTTCTAATCCCCATTTAAATGAAACTTGATTTAGCCTAGGTGAGTGTCACTACTAAGCCCTTAAGACCTAAGTGAGTGTCTTAATTAAAATAGGTTAAGCTTTAGGTGGTCATAAATCATGATTTTAATTTCATTTGAAAATCAAAATAGGGGTATTAAATTGATTAATTATTGACTTCAAAAGTCATACCCCTAAGTGCTAGGTCTATTTTATTTTAATAAACCCCCAAATTTTAATAATTTAGAAATTTATTAACTCATCTTTTCAATTGAAAAGTGAGGTTGGTTTCTTCTAATTATGTGTTTCAAACAACCAAATTAAGATAAGAGGTTACCGATTTCCCTTTTTGAATTAAGCCTAAATGTTAATTAAGGCTAAATTTCTAAAATTACATATTTGCCCCTAAGGCTCTAAGACTTCATAATTTGTCAAATTCAATTCAAATGACTTTAAAATTTTTATCTTACCTCATTAATGGGTCAGTTAAGACATAAGAGGAGAAAATGTTATTTTTCAAAATTTAATTTAATTTAAATAATTATTTTCATGCAAAAATAGATTTTTTCAAAGAAAATTCCTAACTTGACCAAGGTAAATCCAAGTTTCTTGAAATTTTTACTGGAGGTAGACCTAGACCATAGAAGCCTTTGGACCAAATTTGATGATTTTTTAAATTTTATTTGAAGTTTAAGAATAATTTTAAGTTCTGGGGTATTTATTAATTATAAAATATTTTAGATCAGGACAATTAAGTTTTCAATTTTTTAAAAGTCCTCCTAAGGTCTGAGAACTCAAAGGAGAAGATTTGAATTTTATTTGATTTGTTGGAATTATTTTTAGTGAAAACTCATTTTTAGCCTTTAAAAATTATTTTTAA
>NW_018251058.1:23346-26206 GCF_001263595.1 Phalaenopsis equestris
TTTTTAAGCTTTAAAATTCAGTATCTTTATTTAGAAAATCAGGAAAAATATTCTAATTGTTCCTAAGTGCCTAGAAAGAAATTTAGAAATTTTCCATGAGTTTTTTACATTTGTGATTTTTATGGATTTTTAATCATCTAAATTTTTAAAATAGGTGAAAAATCAAATTTTTATTTTAAATATCATTTTATTTTTACAAAATACTCTTGATCATAGAGAACTCAAAAAAATAAGTTTTATAATTTTTCTTAGTTATATTTTGAATTTTAAGTAATCATTTTAAGTGCTAAAATGATATTTATCTTTAAAAATCAACTTAAGTTACCAAATGAACTCAAAATGCTTTGAAATTTTGTTGGTGAGTTTTATGGATTCTAAATAATAATCTTTTTACTTTTCAAAATTAATTATTTTAGTGATTTAGGGTTTGTGAAGATTAGGTGTATTTTGAATGACTGGGCTCATAAGAAATTTCCTAAAGGCTCTCTAGTCATTATAAACGTTCCCACGTTTTCTGGTCATAGTAAAGCTTTCAAAATTTTCCTCAATTTTTTTAACTAACATGCTAATTTCCATGATTAATTTAAGCCCATAATGCATATAAATTTGAAAAATATGATTCTTTTTCTAGGAACCTCCTCTGACTTTGGAAAAATCAAGGAATGTTTCCTAAGATAGAGGCAACAACATGCTGAAATTTCAAGCCATGGTGATATTACTACATCCATGGAGAATCAAGACATCCAAATTAATATTTAATTAGTTAAAAATAAAATATACATCACATGGACTAAAAATTATTTCCACATTGTTTTCCTCTGTTCACTGAGCAAGAGGGTATTTTTTATTTATTTTTGTGATTTTTCTACACCAAGATATGATTTTTTTAAGTTAGGGTTTTTTTTCTCTGAATTAATCAAATCCCTATTTATCTATTTAAACGAGCGGCACCACATCAACCTAAGATGGCTCCAAAGCTCCACGCGGCGCACTCACATTTGATGCCACCATCCACCTCAGTGCTGACTCAGCCCACGGCTTATGTTCCGAAGCACTGTCCGGCTTGATCTCGACCGTCCATCCGATACATGCGCGATCGAACGACGCTCCTTCATCGTCCCTGATAGCCTAGCTCGAGAACCTTCCCTCTCTAGCCTTAAGATCTCTCTTATTTCTTAACCAAATCAAGTGAATTTTTTTTTAAATGCTCGTCTAGACTAAAGGAACATATCCATACGATTATGATGCCATGAAATCAACTCAAAAAAAATGAAGAGTTCAAATAGGCTCGGGAATAAGAGAAGTTTTATACCTTGGCTCTAAGAAGTGAAGCTTCAATCAGAGGGTCTTAACACGTTTGTTGGGATCCAAGGAGGCTAGAGATTGAGCCTCTGGCATTAGTGTAAAGCCTAGGTATATTTTTGATCAAGATCGATTTCAGGTGTTGGTTTAGAGCTATTGTAGAGGCTCATAATGCATATAAATTTGAAAAATATGATTCTTTTTCTAGGAACCTCCTCTGACTTTGGAAAAATCAAGGAATGTTTCCTAAGATAGAGGCAACAACATGCTGAAATTTCAAGCCATGGTGATATTACTACATCCATGGAGAATCAAAACATCCAAATTAATATTTAATTAAATAAAAATAAAATATGCATCACATGGACTTAAAATTATTTCCACATTATTTTCCTCTGTTCAATGAGCAAGAGGGTTTTTTTTGTTTTTTTTTTTGTGATTTTTCTACACCAAGATATGAATTTTTTAAGTTAGGGGTTATTTTCTGAATTAATCAAATCCTTATTTATCTATTTAAACGAGCACACCACACGAGCGGCACCACATCAACCTAAGATGGCTCCAAATCTCCACGCGGCGCACTCACATTTGATGCCACCATCCACCTCAGTGCTGACTCGGCACGCGGCTTATGTTCCGAAGCGCTGTCCGGCTTGATCTCGACCGTCCATCTGATACATGCGCAATCGAATGACGCTCTTTCATCGTCCCTGATAGCCTAGCTTGAGAACCTTCCATCTTCTAGTCTTAAGTTCTCTCTCATTTTTTTCCAAATTAGATTTTTTTTAAAATACTCGTCTAGACAAGAGGAACATATCTATTTGATTATGATGCCATGAATTCAACTCAAAACAAATAGAGAGTCCAAATAGGCTCGAGAATAAGAGAAGTTTTATACCTTGGCTCTGAGAAGTGAAGCTTCAATCAGATGTTCTTGGCGTGTTCGTTGGGGTCCAAAGAGGCTAGGGATTGAGCCTCTGGTCTTGGTGTAAGGCCTAGGTGTGATTTTGATCGAAATCGATTTCAGGTGTTGGTCTAGAGCTATTGTAGAGGCTATTTCAGTGGGGGATTTTACTGGGCTTTAGCTTCTTTCTTAGTTGTGAAGGTGTGGGCACAAGTATTTGAAGTTTGGTGGACTGTGGAAGTGTAATGAGCTCTGTCCTGGTTTTTTGGCAAAGGTTTGAACTCAAAATTGAGTTTCCACAGTGGAATTCAGTGCGGGAAGAGGGTTGGATTGCACTGAGGGGATCTCAGAGAAGCTTTGTGAGAAGTTTGAGGGGCTCTATCTAAGAAATTTTCAGCACATCTCCCATGATCGTGGAAGTGAGTTTTTATAAAAATGGCCATGGGGTGGCTCCCAGGGCAAATGCTTGGGTGCATTATGGTGCTTAGGTGGAGAGCAGAGGAGCTCTACAATTTGATTTGGCTGAGCTGGCCTCTAGGTTTAATTTTGGTGAAGTTCCATGGGCGTAGCTCTCAATTTTGAGCTTCTCCAACTACTAGGCTGGTCGGCCATGGCAGGGGGAGGTGGCTAGGTGCTCAGGGCATCCAGGGGAAT
>NW_018251058.1:27868-28922 GCF_001263595.1 Phalaenopsis equestris
GGCCAGCCGCTGTTTGGATTGACTATTCTGTTTCCATGAGGACTGCCGATGGTCTTCTGCATATATTTTTATCAACTATTTTTCTTTGTCGACGGTCGCCACTACTCATGATTTCTTTTCGAACACTCTAGTCAGCTTAGCCTTTTCATGTGGTTCCATGTGCATAATTTTCTCTTGAAGATTGATGTTTTTACTGAGTAGCTTCTTGAAGGATTTGATGGTGAGTCCCCTGAGCATTAAAGCTACTGGCCCATAAATTCTCTTGAGTAGAATTTCAACCGCTTGATGTTCCTGTAGCTAAGGTTCACATTTCATGCTAAGTTTTCTCTACCTTAAAATATAGTCTACCAAGGTTTCGCTAGGCTTTTGTTTTTCCATCATGAGCTCTCCAATAGACACATGATGTTGTGCCCCGACAAATCTTTTCACAAATAGCTGTTCCAACTCAGAAAATGTTTTAACTGACTCGTTGGGAAAGTCAGCATACCATTCAAAAGCAATTCTTGGCAAACTGCTGACGAACTACTGGAAGAGTAGAGCTTCACTATTTCTCGTGTTGCCACAACTAGCTCGGAAATGTGCTATACATTGTATGGGATTACCAATCCCATCAAATTTCTTGAAGTTTGGGGCCACAAAATCCTTAGGGAAAGGAACGACATCAGTTAGGGAAAGGTCTACCCTTTAGAACAAATGCACCACCCTTAGATTGGGTTAAGGCATCCCACACTTGTTCAACCATTTGTTTGAATTTTTTTTCTGGCATGGCAATTGATGGAGAATCTTTCTTTGGTTGCTCATATGTTTGCTGAAGAAACCACTCTTCTTTCATCTGTGATGTGTATGATTTCCGGCTGATTAATCTCTGGAGAAGCGAATTGCGACGCTTGTGATTGCCTCTGAATAGTGGCCATAGCACTCATGGTTGCGGTCATCTCTTCTATTCTTTTCATTAGTTGATCAACTTGCTCATCCCTTAGGAGGACAGCCCTACGCAGCTCATCTACGGCGTTCTCTTTGGTGTGAGGTTGAGCCTCGCACGTAGATGTGGCGG
>NW_018251058.1:29651-31069 GCF_001263595.1 Phalaenopsis equestris
TAAATTACATCTCCCACTCGTTTAAGTAACTCGCTAACTGAACATCCTTCTTTGGTAGCTAGCCATTTGAAAACTGCACTAACTCGGGTGATAGGAGTGAACCTCTTTTTCTCCTCACCATGTCTATGAAGTGGTGGTAATGGAGCAGCAACTCTTTGAATACTCTCATATCCATTGATATCCGTCAGAGGATGGAATCTACTCCCTTGTAGGAGTGGATAAGTTTCCGGTCACACTTCTTCATCTTGATGAGGCTCCTCCTCAATGGGTGTCTCCTTGGGAGCCTGGGCTTTGATGGCCCTTCTAACTATTCTGTTGCGGTTCCTCTTTTGAGTTTGGGTCAGCGGTACAGTCCTCAAACTTGATTCGATTTCAAACACGGGTGGTGGGACAGTTAATCCCTCAGTCGGATCCTCAATAATCATTACTTCTTTCCTTTTAGCAGTAGCGGGGCTAGCAGGCTTAGCGGGTGCTGTAGCTGCAATAGTTTTAGACTTCTTGCAGGCAGAGAAGTCTTGAAGGTAGTTCAGACTAAATTATACAGATGGTTCTTGTATTTCTGGTGTGGTGATCTTCATTATTACAAACAGGGCGTTTCAGAGGATGACCACGAGATCTTCAAATTCGGCTCCGAATTTGATGGTAGGAATGAGATTACGAGCTTCATGACTTCTTGGCAGGTTGCATGAAAAGGTCAGCATTGGGTAGGCAATTGCAGCAGGCTTGAAAATAAAAAGTTTCAGGGTTAGCTATATGACCAAAAACCTCAATTTTTTACTGCAAGAACTAAAAATAGAGATTGATCTGTAGACCGGGAGGGTCTTAATTTATAGGTATTTTAATATTTTGTTTAAGAAAAGCCAAGAGGTGTAAAATTTAATTAATATAAGAAAATTTCAAAGTGCGCGCAGCATAACACGATTTAGTTTAATTTGCAAGATAGCAAATCAAATTTGGAAATGAGATGTAAAGTATTTTAGGACCCAGTGTGGGATGTCCAGGTGGAAATAGTCCACCGACACACCTATTGGGGATCTGACCCCCCTTCAAAACCCCTTAGTTTGATGATGGTTGCAGTACTTAATGGCCTTCTAAACCACACTATTCAAAGATGGTTGAACAGCTAGTCCTGAAGTCCAAAGAGTTAACCATACCTTTCCAAGACAGAAATGGGTAAAGTATGCCAACGGAAGAAGGGTAATTTGGTCCAAGAGAGACATGGATATATTACCGATGTGTGAAGAAAATATTACTTTATTTGTATGGAGAGAAAAGCTTGTCTGCAGCGGAGTCGCCAGAAGCTGCCGACGCTATTTTTGTGTTGGAGGGAGTTACCCGTAAGAAGCTGTCGGGCATCCAAAATCTCGTCTTCCGCTTCAGAATGACATTTTAATTTACATATACATTTAGTTTTAGAA
>NW_018251058.1:34355-41543 GCF_001263595.1 Phalaenopsis equestris
ACCTCAACCAAAAGTGAGGTCAACATAACTTCAACTCAAGTTCTGGAGGGTTTCCTATTGTTGGAAAAAATAATTTATCTTTGTCTATCATGTCCAAAAGTTCAAAACTAACTTGAATATAGTTTGAATCTTCCTTAACAGGGTCTTCAAATTCATTTAATTCCTCTTCTTTCTCATGTTCCAAATATTTTTCTTCAGATTTTTCTTCATAAGTAGTTTTGAAATGACATTCACTTAGATATCTTATAACATCCATTCTAAAACATTCATCATCTTTACCTTTTGTCGGGTATTTCATTGATCTTGAAGTATTGAAAGTAACAGTTTGATCCTTGACACACATAGTTAATTCTCCTTTTTGCACATCTATCATTCCTTTTCTTGTGGATAGGAAAGGTCTCCCTAAAATGATAGGTATCTCTTTATCTTCCTCCATATCTAGCATAATGAAATCAATAAGAAAGAAAAATTGATCTACTTTCACTAGGACATCTTTTATAACTCGTATAGGGTATGTTATCGAACGATCTACTAACTGCAGAGTTACAGTAGTAGGGGTTCTTTCACCTAATCCTAATCTTTTGAATATTTATAATGGCATAAGGTTAATGCTTGCTCCTAAACCACATAAAGATTTTCCATAAAATCTATCTCCTATTGATCCTATTGCACATGGAATTATAAAGCTAACAGGATTTTTATGTTTTTCAGGAAGCTTCTTCTGAATTGTAGCACTGCACTCCTCACCAAGTGCAACAGTCTCATTATCTTCAAATATCCTTCATAAAATTTACATAGCTCGACATTTGTTCTAAGGCTTCAGCAAATTGAATATTAATTGTAAGCTTCTTAAATATTTTTGGAAATTTTGAAAATTGCTTATCCAACTTCTACTGACGAAGTCTCTGAGGAAATGGAGGTGGTGGTTTTTCCAAATCAATTTTCAGCGGAGAAATAAGTCTCCCAGAATCATTTGGAGCATCCTCTTTTGATTCTTCAATTTCTTCTCTCTCTACTTCAATTTCTTTTTGAACTCAACCTTCCAACTCTCTTCCGCTTCTAAGTTGAACGGCTTTTACTTGTTCTTTATTCTGGTCTTTTGGATTTAACTCAGTATTACTAGGAAGTGTTCCTTGGGATCTATTACTTATTGAATTTGCTATTTGCTCAAGTTGATTCTCGATATTTCTAATTGTGGCTCATTGACTTTGTAATTGATTTCCCATTTGTAACACCACTTCTTCTATAGACAACTTACTCTCCTTAAACCGTTTATTACTGTTAAAACCGGGAGGATAGGTAGATTTATAATTATTATTCTCTTGGTTGTTCCAGTTTCTCAATGAGAGTACTTGGTTGTTCCCCCATTGTTGATTATTACCACCCAAATTGTTATTCCACTTAAAGTTTGGATTGTTCTTCCAACCTAGGTTATAATAAGTTGAATATGGGTTTTTTTGTTTGTTATTAATAGCAGTCAAAGTTTCTAATGATGCTTGAGAATCTACCATTTGGCCTAATGAATTCTCTTCAATCATGGAATTAGATTGAGAAAAAATTGTTCTAAATTGGTCTAACTTCTTTGAAATTGCAGCAGCTTGATTTGTTAACATAGTAAATGCATCAGATTCATGAATATTGACTAATTTATTAGGATTCACCCGCTATTGAAAATTATTGGGAGCCATTTTATCTATTTAGTATAAGTGTTATGAAAATGGTTTTGACATCAATGAACCACTAGCAGCGGCATCAACAAATGATCTAAGAGATCCAACTAATTAATTACAAAAAGTTTGAATTATTAACCAATCTGGTATATCATGGTGTGGATACTTTCTTAAGAGTTCTTTAAATCTTTCCCATGCTTCATAAATAGATTCCCCTTCAAACTGATTAAAAGATGTAATATCATTTCTAAGCTTCGTAGTTTTTTATGGTGGAAAATATTTAACAAGGAATTTTTGTGTTAAATCACCCCAAGTTCTGATAGATCCACGTGCTAACAAATTCAACCTCATCTTAGCTTTATCCCTCAGTGAAAAAGAAAATAACTTAAGTCTTATCGCATCATCTGATACACCATCATATTTAAATGTAGCTTACAATTCTAAAAAATTGGGGAGATGTCAATTTGGAACTTCAGTTGGTGATCCCCCAAACTGATTATTTGATACCATTTGGATAATAGCTGGTTTAAGCTTAAATGAATTAGCCACTACAATAGGTTCTTGAATACTGCAATGAAGTTCATCTACATTAGAGTTGGCATAATCTCTTAAAGGTCTAAATTCTTGATGAATTTGATCATTTTGATCTGCCATTTCTAAATTTTTTTTAGATTTTTCAAGATTTTTAATTTTGTTGATTTTTCTGATTTTTCTAACAGTTCTCTCTAATTTAGAATCATATAACACTAGTTTTTTAGAACCTGAACTACACATACATTAACATATAATCTAATAAAACTAAACACACACAAAATAAGATACCAAAACTTTTAAAGTTTAAATAAGACTTTCTAAAATCAAAAATTTTGCTTCAAAATTAATATATTTTTATACAATTTTCACTTCAATGATTTTATTCTACGACAATGGTACCAAGAACTTGATCCTGAAACTGCTTATGTGCAACAATATAACAATAGTTCTGATTATATTTTTCACTTATACTTCCTCATTTTGCAACAAAGCCAAAAACTTGATCCTGACAAAAAATAACAATTTACCTTTTTAATTTATATATATATTGGGAAACTAGCAAGCATACATATCATTATAGGACTTTTTAGTTAAGACATGAATATTGAACCCACAGGGAATTTATGCAATATGTAATAAGGAAAACTTTCTATTTTAAAAAAAGGCAATAATTTAAACAATAGATGATTTTGCAGTAATGAGAGCTTAAAATTTTATTGGTATTTTCAATATTTTGGTAAAACGATAACAATTTAAAAAGATATTGTGCCAAATATGAGCAATAATATTATTTACTCTTACTAAAGATGATATAAAGAACATTGATTAATTTAAAGTTTGAATAGTTCTGAAGACCGACTAGGCAGGAAAGATACTAGCTCTCACTTTAGAGTTCCCTTGATTTCCTCCATCTGGGGGCTAACATCTCGTATCAGAACCTAAAACAATAAACGAAGTTAGGGGCTTCAACCTGTCAATTTAAAGTCCTCTAACTCTACACCCTTGAATGAATATTTCCCTATTTATTTGAACCTATATCATCTGAACTACATTCTCATTAATACAACCTCGTGTGATTCTTACGAATTATTGACTGAGACACTACCAGCCCGATTCTTACATGTTCTCACAACAAATTTTAACGTCTGCATTGGCCAAATCAAGAAGTAAATGAAGTGCAAGGATTTAAATCTTCACAACTTCTTCCAACATTAAAGATCAATAGTCTCCAAAACTTCTATCCAACACTTAATTACTTATCATTTTAAGAAGAAAGATAAAGAAAACTACTCAGAATCCATGGAGAAAAGAAAAACACACTCTATTTTGAAAGAAGAAATCATTGTAAACCAGCAACACGTCTCAATTAAAACCAAAAGTAGTCTAAAAATAAAAGATAAAAGCTTATCTCAAGTCCTCCACCAATCTCTTAAGGTTCATTTGAATCTCTTCTCTTTTACAACACCCAATATAAAATAAAACAAAAGGAATAAATATGTGGTGCCTGAAAATCTCTCTGAACTAACTCCCCAATTCAAGAACTTTCAAAACTTTCTCTTTTCAAGCACACTTTCAAAGTCTCAATCTTCCTTCTTTTATAGATCTCCAAAAGGTGCATTGGTTTTTATTCAAAATATGTCTTGATTTGATGTATTTCCCCAAGAGATGCATCCTTTCACAAGTAATTTTGTGCACGGTGGTTGTAACCACCTATTAATCCAATAGGTACCTCAAAAACCTCTTCAAAATTTGTAAAAATCAAATTTACTCATCAAATAACTACCACTGGCACTTAAGCGGGGGGCCTCTAGCGCTTAGGCGTGGCCTTATCTGTTTAACCGGTGCCTAAGCGCCGAATCGGCGCTTAGACTCTAAAACACTTTTGCACATTTTTCACCTATTTGCTCCAGATTTGATTTTTTTCACTTCTTTAAGCATTTTTCACCTTTTTACCTGTACGTGCAAGAAAAACAAAAAAATACATTCCATTAAAGGGCAATATCTCAAAAATAGGTATAAAAATGGGTCTAAAAACACTATATTTTTTAGGTGTATCAGCGGTCATGGTGGCGACATCTCTTCCATCCTTTAATCCAGTTGGTTAACTTGCTCATCCTTTAGGAAGACAACCCTATGCAACTCATCTACGGCGTTCTCTTTGGCAAGAGGTTAAGCGTGTCGCGCACAGATGCAGTGCGCTGGTCTCGATGACATGGATATCCATGAAATCTTCCTCGAGGTAATCATTGAAGTCATATTCTTTACCATCATAAACAGAAACTCCATTTTCCTGAGCTAACTCAAAAATCTCGACCCTGAGTTTTTCGACCTTTTCTTTGATTATTAATTCTACAATTGTCTTAAGATCTGGAGGACCTCGCTGGACCTCTCCCACTTGCTCTTCCATCTCGCTAGCAATTGCTGTGACAATATCAGATACTTCAAACTCACACTTCATTTTATGATCTTGCCTTCCGAGTTTACTAGACTGTATTCGTGCAGCGACCTTGGGTATTTGATCCTTGAGTACTGCTAATATGCACAGTACAACGATAATTCAGATTATATTTTTCACTTATATTTTCTTATTTGACAACAAAACCAATAACTTGATCTTAAAGAAAAATAAGAATTTAAATTTTAATTTATATATATTGGGGTACTACGTAAGTATATGTATCATTATCAAGTAAAATAGGACTTTTTTATTAAGGTTTGAATATCAAACCCACAAAGAAGATATGCAATATGCACTTTTTGGAAAAATTTCTATTTGTTAAAAAATAATTATTTAAACCAAAGACGTTTTTTTAGTAAAGTTTAAATATTTTTGGTAATTTTAATATTTTAATGAAAACAGAACAAACTTAAGAGGATAACTTAAGTTTTTGTAGAAGAAAAACACTAAATATTAAAATATCTTTCTTCTTACCATCAATCACTAATAAATATAGGAACTCTCTTGTGGAAGTATGCACATTGTGTTGTACCAAATAGGAGCAATAATATTCTTTACCCTTACTAGAGATGTTATAAAGAACATTAGCTAATTTAAAGTTTGAATAGTTCTGAAGACCGGCTAGGCAGAGAAGACTAGCTCTCACTCTAGAGTTCCCTCTATTCCATTCACCTAGGGGCTAACATCTCATATCAGAACCTAAAACAATAAATTAAGTTGGGGGCTTTAACCTGTCACTTTAAAGTCCTCTAACTCTACACACTTCAATGAATATTTCCCTATTTATTTGCACTCAACCACATGAACTACATTCTCATTCATATAACCTCATGTGATTCTTTCCAATTGTTGATTGAGACAACACTAGCTCGGCTCTTACATGTTCTCATAACAAATTTTAACATCTGGATTGGCCAAATCAAGAAGTAAATGAAGTACATGGATTTAAATCATCGCAACTTGTTCCAACATTAAAGATCAATACTCTCCATAACTTCCATCCAACACTTAATTACTTATCATTTTAAGTAGAAAGATAAAGAAAACTACTCAGATTCCATGGAGAAAACAAAACCACACTTTAGTTTAAAAGTAGAAATCATTGTCAAACCAACAACAAGTCTCAATTAAAACCAAAAGTAGTATAAATCAAAAGATAAATACTTATCTCTAGTCCTCCACTAAACTCTTGAAGTTCCTTTGAATCTCTTCTCTTTTACAATACTCTCAATATAAAAATAAAATAAATAGATAAATATGTGGTGCCTGAAAATTTCTCCAACTAACTCCCCAATTTTAGAACTTTCAAAACTTTCCCAGTACTTTCAGGACCCCTTTCAAAGTCTCAATCTTCCTTCTTTTATAATTATCTAAAAGGTGCCTTGGCATCTCTTCAAAATGTGTCTTGATTTGATGTATTTCCCTAAGAGATGCATCCTTTCGCAATAATTTTCATCCATGGTGGTTGTAACCACCTATTAAGCCAATAGATGCCTCAAAAACCTCTTCAAAACATAAGTAATTTTGTCCATGGTGGTTGTAAGCACCTATTAAGCCAATAGCCTCGAAAACCTCTTCAAAATTTGTAAAAATGGAATTTATTCATCAAATAACTGCCACTGACGCTTAACTGCTTGGCCTCTGGCGCTTAGGCTTGGCCTTCCCCATTTAACTTGGGCTTAAGCGCCGGATCTTGCGCTTAGACCCCAGAACAGTTTTGCACATTTTTCACCTATTTGCTACAATAAATTTGATTTTTCTTAACTCCTTTAAGCATTTTCACTGTTTTACCTGTACCTGCAAGAAAAACACAAAAATACCTTCAATTAAAGCGCAATATCTCAAAAATAGGTATAAAAATGTGTCTAAAAATATTATATATTTTAGTTGTATCAGCGGTCATGTCGGCAACCATCTCTTCCATCCTTTTATCCAGTTGGCTGACTTGCTCATCCCCTAGGAAGACAACCCTACGCAGCTCATCTACGACATTCTCTTTGGTGAGAGGTTGAGTGTCGAGTGCAGATGCAGCGTCCTTGGTCTCGATAACATGGATATCCATGAAATCTTCCTCTAGGTAATCATTGAAGTAATAATATTTATCATCATCAATAGAAACTCCATGTTCCTAAGCCAACTCAAAAATTTTGACCCTGACCCTGAGCTTTTTGACCTTTTCTTCGATTATTGATTCTTAGATTGTCTTATGATCTGGAGGACCCTATTGGACCTCCTCCACTTGTTCCCCCATCTCGCTGGCAATTGCTGTGACAATGTCAGATACTTTAGACCCTAACTTCATTCTATGATCCTGCCCTGCGGGCTTACTGAACTGTATCGGTACAGTGACCTATACCTATACCTTTTTCTTTGATGGTGATGTCTTGAGACGGAGTGTCTCGGTAGGAACATCAGTATGTCGAGGAAAATTTTCTTATTTTCCAACAAATTCAAAAACTTGATCTTAAAGAAAAATAAGAATTTAACTTTTAGTTTATATATATATATATATATATATATATGAGA
>NW_018251058.1:43283-46006 GCF_001263595.1 Phalaenopsis equestris
ACCTGCAAGAAAAACACAAAAATACCTTCAATTAAAGCGCAATATCTCAAAAATAGGTATAAAAATGTGTCTAAAAATACTATATATTTTAGTTGTATCAGCGGTCATGTCGGCAACCATCTCTTCCATCCTTTTATCCTGTTGGCTGACTTGCTCATCCCCTAGGAAGACAACCCTACGCAGCTCATCTACCATATTCTCTTTGGCGAGAGGTTGAGCATCGAGCGCAGATGCAGCGTCCCTGGTTTCGATGACATGGATATCCATGAAATCTTCCTCTAGGTAATCATTGAAGTCATAATATTTATCATCATCAATAGAAACTCCATGTTCCTGAGCCAACTCAAAAATTTTGACCCTGAGCTTTTTGACCTTTTCTTCGATTATTGATTCTTAGATTGTCTGAAGATCTGGAGGACCTTGCTGGACCTCCCCCACTTGTTCTTCCATCTCGCTAGTAATTGCTGCGATGATATCATATATTTCGGAGGACCCTCACTTTATTCTATGATCTTGCCTTATGGGTTTACTAAACTCTATCGGTGGAGTGACCTTGGGTATTTGATCCTTGAATACTGCTAATATGCACAATACAACAATAATTTAGATTATTTTTTAGCTTATATTTTCTTATTTTCCTAGAAATTCAAAAACTTGATCTTAAATAAAAATAAGAATTTAACTTTTAGTTTATATATATATATATATATTGAGATACTGCGCAAGTATACGTATCCTTATCAAGTACTATAAGACTTTTAATTTAGACCTGAATATCAAACCCAAAAGGGCGATATGCAATATGCACTTTTTTGAAAACTTTCTATTTTTAAAAAGATAAATATTTAAACTAAAGATGTTTTTGTAGTAATGAAAATATAAATATTTTTGGTATTTTTGATATTTTGATAAAAATAATAACAATTTAAAAAAATAACTAGAGTATTTGTAGAAGAAAAGCACTAAATATGAAAATATCTTTCTTCCTATCGTGAATCAGTAATAAGTTTAGAAAATTTGTTGTGGAAGTATGCAAATTGTGTTGTGCCAAATAGGAGCAATAATATTCTTTACCCTTATTAGAGATGATATAAAGAACATTGACTAATTTAAAGTTTGAATAGTTCTGAGGACTAGTTAGGCAGGGAAGATACTTGCTCTCACTCTAGAGTTCCCTCAATTCCCTCCACCTAGGGCTTAACATCTCATATCAGAACCTAAAACGATAAACAAAGTTGGGGGCTTTAACCTGTCACTTTAAAGTCCTCTAACTCTACACCCTTCAATGAAATTTTCCCTATTTATTTGCACCTATATCATATGAACTATATTTTCATTCATACAACCTCATGTGATTCTTTCCAATTATTGACTAGGACACTACCAGCCCGGTTCTTAGACGTTCTCACAACAAATTTTGACATATGGATTGGCCGAATCAAGAACTAAATGAATTGCAAGGATTCAAATCATCACAACTTCTTCCGACATTAAAGATCAATAGTCTCCACAACTTCCATCCAACACTTAATTACTTATCATTTTTAGAAGAAAGATAAAGAAAACTACTCAGAATTCATGGAGAAAAGAAAACCACACTTTAGTTTAAAAGAAGAAATTATTGTCAAACCAACAACATGTCTCAATTAAAACTAAAAGTAGTCTAAAAACAAAAGATAAAAACTTTTCTTAAGTCCTCCACCAATCTCTTGAAGTTCCTTTGAATCTCTTCTCTTTTACAACACTTAATATAAGATAAAACAAAAAGGATAAATATGTGGTGCCTAAGAATCTCTCTAAACTAAAACCCTACATAAAGAACTTTCAAAACTTTCTCTTTTCAAGCACACTTTCAAAGTCTCAATCTTCCTTCTTTTATAGATCTCCAAAAGGTATTCTCCAAAAATTACGTTGATATTTCTTTAAAATATGTCTTGATTTGATGTATTTCCCCAAGAGATGCATCCTTTCACAAGAAATTTCATCCATGGTGGTTGTAACCACCTATTAAGCCAATAGGCACCTCAAAAACCTCTTCAAAGTTTTTAAAAACTGAATTTATTCTTCAAATAATTGACACTGACAGTACTTAAGTGCTAGGCCTCTAACGCTTAGGCATGGCTTTCTCTATTTAACTTGGGCTTAAGCGTCGGATCTTGCGCTTAGACGCCAAAACACTTTTGCACATTTTTCACTTATTTGCTACAAATTTGATTTTTCTTCAATCCTTAAGCATTTTTCACCGTTTTACCTCTACCTGCATAAAAAGCACAAAAATACCTTCCATTAAAGCGCAATATCAGCGGTCATGTCGGCAACCATCTCTTCCATCCTTTTATCCAGTTGGCTGACTTGCTCATCCCCTAGGAAGACAACCCTACGCAGCTCATCTACGACATTCTTTTTGGCAAGAGGTTGAGTGTCGAGCGCAAATGCAGCGTCCCTGGTCTCGATGACATGGATATCCATGAAATCTTCCTCTAGGTAATCATTGAAGTCATAATATTTATCATCATCAATAGAAACTCCATGTTCCTGAGCCAACTCAAAAAATTTGACCCTGAGCTTTTCGACCTTTTCTTCGATTATTGATTCTTAGATTGTCTGAAGATCTGGAGGACCTTGCTGGACCTCCCCCACTTGTTCTTCCATCTCACTAGCAATTGTCGCGATGATATCATATATTTCGGACCCTCACTTTATTCTATGATCTTGCCTTATGG
>NW_018251059.1:0-3363 GCF_001263595.1 Phalaenopsis equestris
TGTTTGGGGTCGCTGTTTTAGTTCTTCGTGGCAGCTGGCCGTGACATTTTTTCATTTGAGGCGGCTTTCCAATCGCGGCGCTGCCGCCGCGCAGTGAAAAGAGGTCCGCAGGATCGACCCCGCGGCCCGCGTTTATTCTCAAGATTTTTACGCACATACCCCTCTATCGACCCGGCACTCATATTTTCTGCTCTTTCTTTTTCCCGCGTTTCCCGCGAAGCTTCTTCTTCCTCCGCCCTAATTGACGTGTCGGAGTCCACATTATTGCGGTATCCTCTCCTTATATTTTTTTGAGACATTTTTGTTTCTCGTTGCTCAGCACTGTGTAGATTCTATTGTATTTTTTATTGTTTTGTGCTTCTATATGGTGATGGTTTTGGTGAGGTGGATCTTTCCCCGATTTTTTTTTTTGCCTCACTGCTAGTAGCAAATATGTTTAATTCTATTCCATGCCACTGAAATTTACTAGTGATATCACCTAGGGCATTCTGGTAATGAGAGAAATATATTTCCACACACTACGAAATGAGACAGAGAAGTATAAAGAATGAGACAATGATGTGAGCCATGTTTTTCTTATTTTTTGGAATCACAGTTGGTAGAAAATGTCTTATTTGATTCAAAGCCACTGAAATTTACTAGTGGTATCACTTGTGACATTTTGATGAGAAGAAAAGTATATTTCTCACACACATACACACTGTGAAATGAAGCAGAAAAATGGAGAGAATGAGACAGTGATGTGAGACATCTTTTTTGTTTTTGTTTGGCCTCACAGCTAGTAGCAAACATGCATAATATCAATCAATGCCAATGAAATTTACTAGTGATACTAATTGTGGCAATCTGATGAAAATAGAAGTATATTACTCCAACACACATATTGTGAAACGAGGCAGAGAAGTAGAAAGAATGAGATAGTAATGCGAGCCATGTTTGTTTGTTTTTTTTTTAACCTCACAGATAGTTGCAAATATGTATATGTTCATTCAAAGCCAATGAAATTTATTAGTGATATCACTCTGGGCATTCTGATGATAAGAGAATATATTTCACACACACACTGTGAAATGAGACAGAGAAGTAGAAAGAATGAGATAGTAATGTGAGCCATGTTTTTCTTTTTTTTGGTTTCACAACTAGTAGCAAATATGCATATTACCATTTTATGCCACTAAAATTTACTAGTGGCACCACCTGTGACATTCTCATGCGAAGAGAAGTATATAAGAGAAGTATATTTCTCACTCACACACACTATGAAATGAGTCATAGAAGAATAGAAAGAATGAAAAATAAGACAATTATGTGAGCGATGTTTATTTTTTTTTTTGCATCACAGCTAGTTGCAAATATAAAAAATTTTATTTCCAGTCTTCCAGTCATTGAAATTTACTAGTGGTCTCACAGCTAGTAGCAAAGATGTATAATGTGACAGTAACAAAGATGTATAATGTGATTCAAATTCACTTAAATTTTACTAGTAGCAAAGCCGTGTTTTTTTTTGGCCTCACAGCTAGATGAAAATATGTATAATATCATTCCATGCCACTGAAATTTACTAGTGGTACCGCTTGTGACATTCTGATGAGAAGAGATATATTTCTTTCGCACACACACTGTAAAATGAGTCAGAGAAGAAGAAAGAATGAGACAGTTATGTGAGCAATGATTCTCTTTTTTTTTAAGCAATACAACTAGTTGCAAATATGTATACTTTCATTCTCAGCCAATGAAATTTACTAGTGGCCTCGCAGCTAGTAATAAATATGTATAATACCATTCTATGTCACTGGCATTTACTAGTGATACTACTTGTGACAATCTGATGAAAATAGAAGTATATTACTTCCACACACTGAAATGAGGCAGTGGTGTGAGCATTGTTTTCTTTTTTTTTGGCCTCACAGCTAGTATCAAATATGTATACTTTCATTCTTAGTCACTGAATTTTACTAGTGGTACCACATATGACATTCTGATGAGAAGTATATTTCTCTCTCACAAACACATTGTGAAATGAGTCAGAAGAAAAAAGAATGAGACAGTTATGTGAGCAATGTTTTTCTCTTTTTTTTTTTGGCATTACAACTAGTTGCAAATATGTATATTTTCATTCTCAGTCATTAAAATTTACTAGTGGTCTCATAACTAGTAGCAAATATGTATAATGTGATTCTAATCTACTAAAATTTTACTAGTGGTACCACCTGTGACATTCTAATGAGAAGAGATTTATACTTCTCACACACACAATGTAAAATGAGATATAGAAGAAGAAAGAATGAGACAATGTAATTCTATTCAAAGCCATTGAAATTTACTCGTGATATCACTCGGGGCAATGTGATGATAAGAGAAGTATATTTCTCACTGACACATTCACATTGTGACAGTCGGATTGAAATGTGGCAGAGAAATGTAGCATTGTTTTCTTTTTGAATGCTCTTACTCATGTCTGTTTGTTTTTTTACTATCATAATAGTAAAATGGCCAAGGCCAAAGAGGCTGCAACACCCACATTGTGGGATAGCAAAACAAAAATAATCTTTTGTGACCTTTGCCTCATTGAAATTGTTCTGGGAAATATGTCCACGACATATTTTAACAAAGAATGGTGACAAAATATAATCAAGAAATTCAATGAGTACAGGCCGAGAGTATTACTAATGATGGCAACCAAGTTCCTCTCTTCTTTTCGGTGCATCGGTTTAGTTTATGACTAATGGATTGTCTTTTTAGTCATTCAGGAAAGATGAGCTCCAAGATTTCAAGGACCTCCTGACGAGTGCTCTGCCACTGCGGACTACAACCTTCTCTATAGACGTCACGCCGGACATCTAGCTACGAGAGGCAGTTCTACAACTGCCTGCAGATTATCGCATAGCAGTGTGATTTCTTCCGATTGACAGATAGTCTAACAGATTCCACTACCGATGGTGATTGTGATTGGATGCAATCACTGGAGGTCAGTGTAGCATGGGACATACACCGTCTGTATGTTAAGAACAATCTAATAATTATATTAATTGTATATTTAATAGTTTTTGACTTTTTTTGGCACACTTGATACTCGCTGCTAAGTGAGATGCGTATTTAAAGTTTTTTATTGTTCTGAAGTGAATTTCTGCTTCTGAAGTATCAAATATATGACTATGACAGTTCTGTTATAAAGAAATTTTAGTAAACGTGAGCAAAATATTCATTTGTCCAGAAACAACTGTCACACAACTATTTTCAATCAGCGAAAACAAACAGCTAGCTAGCTTCCCAGCAGCACCTAAGCTGCAACCGATAGGTTGTAGCTGTTCTGAATAGACAATGAGACTGTAGTATTGCTAGAGAGAAAAATAGTAGACGGGT
>NW_018251060.1:0-445 GCF_001263595.1 Phalaenopsis equestris
TTTTGGTTGTATTTTGAATATATAATGAATTAGTAATGATTCTAAGACATTAATAGAAGACTTATACTTGTTAGAATGAGTATTTGGATGTTAAGCTGACCTGTGCTAACCTAAGCACCGATGCTCAAGCGCCAAAATTTGGCGCTTTAGCGCTACAATTAACTAAACATTGTAAATTACGTTTTTTTTTTGAAAATTTAAAACGTGGTTTAGTGGGTTTTAACATGGGTTAGTGGTTTGAGAATGTGTCTATTAATTTTAGGCTTTGTCCAAAGCCTATAAATAGAAGGGAATGAAGAGAATTCTCACCCAACTTTAATTTTTACCCTAAAATCTAAGTGAAGTGTGAGAGATCTTAAAAAAATGTCTTCTTAAGAGATTGATATGACGAAGAAGGAGGAAGGAGGAAAACATCAATAAGAAGTTTGTTTGTCAAAGTGCGCAA
>NW_018251061.1:0-1956 GCF_001263595.1 Phalaenopsis equestris
TTGAAAGATTGAAATAGAATGAGAACCTAAAGCAACAAGATATCGGATGTGAAATCTTCAACCTCTAGATTTGATTTGAAAGATTGCAATAGGATGAAAGCCTAAAACAGCACGGAATCGGATGTAGAATCCTCAACCTCTAGAATATTGTATAATTTGATTTGAAAGATTGCGATAGGAGGGACTCCTCAAGCAACGTGGAATCGGATATAAAATCTTCATCCTCTAAAATATTGTTGAACCATTGCAAAGCAATGGGGAAACAGATGCAGATGTGAAATCCTTATTCTCTAAAATATAGTGTGAAACATTCTAAGCAATGTAGAATCATATGTGAAATCCTCATCCTGTAAAATATAATGTGAAACATTGCAATGCGGAATGTGGATTGGAATGTGAAATCCTCATCCTATAAAATATCATGTGAACCATTGCAAAGCAATGCGGAATCAGATGTGAAATCCTAAAATATAGTGTGAACCATTGCTAAGCAATGCGGATCGGATGTGAAATTCTCATCCTCTAAAATATATTGTAAATCATTGCTATATAATGCGGAATCGGATGTGAAATCATCATCCTCTAAAATATCGTATGAATCATTGCTAAGCAATGCAGAATCAGATGTGAAATCCTCATCCTCTAAAATATCGTGTGCATCATTGCAAAGCAATGCGGAATTGGATGTGAAATTCTCATCCTCTAAAATATCGTTTGAATCAATGCAAAGCAATGTAGAATTGGATGTGAAATTCTCATCCTCTAAAATATTTGTCTACACCATTGTAAAGCAAAGAGAAATTGGATGGCGAAATCCCCGTCTTCTAAAATATTGTGTGAATCATTACTAAGCAATGTGGAATTGAATGTTGGAATCCTTATCCTCCAAAATATCGTTAGAATCAGAATTTAGGTACTGACCCCGAGTGCTGAGATTTCATAAGAATATAAAAATTTTGTGAGTGTGACACTCCGTGGTGGTTGTGACAAATTCGTGCAGACAAAGATATTCATGTTGTGAAAGCGAAGAGTGTGGAACTTTAAATTTGAGAGGAACAAATTTATTAAATTTATCATTTTTCTTGTTGTCTTTATCACATTAGATTATTAAGGCTATGTTTTTCAAAATATAATTTACATTGATTTATTTTTCAAAAAAAATTATTTAAATTTTATTATTTGATTTCTTTGTATTGATCTTTATTCATTATAATTTAGAATCAACGTATGGTTCTGCGACTCTTTATCCATAACACACAATTTCTGAAGAGTGACATTGGTAAGGAAAAAAAAATCATGACCTTGAGCTGAAAGAATTGAAATTTTATTGAGGTTCAATTTGTGCAAAGATTGATGAAGAGTTTTGCTGAGATCTGGCTCATGCAAGGAATATGAGGAATTTTTCTGAGATTTGTATATGCAGAGATCATGAAAATTTTGTAAAGTGCGAAGAACATCTGTATAAGTTCATACAGTGCAAAATTTTATTGAAATGTCTGTGTAGAGACTCACAAAAGTTTACGAGGTACAAAATTTTGTTTCAATGTTGATTTTTATTTTGTTGCATTTGTTTTAGGATTTGGATCTAGTTTCAGACAAGGGCAACGTCTGAGCTTCTAAGAACGAGTCTGTCTTTAAAACACGGGGCATAGTGTTTCTTGAAGTATCGTCCACTGACTAATGACAAGTGTTAGAGCATAACTCACTCTTTAAGGTGCTATTAGAATTATATTCTTTCAAGTACCTATAAAGATGGTTATCTCTAAGAAAACCACAGCTGAAGAGGCTGCATGTTTGTAGCTCCATTTATAGTAGTCAACCTTTGATTTGTTGCAGATTCTGTAAAAGTTGTTGAAGTTGTCTTTGAGAAATCTTTCTAACGTTCCTCGAGTTGAAGTTGGAGTTGTATTTGTTGGACACTGAAGGATATGACTTCAGGTTTGAATTTTTATTAAC